>NW_028243877.1:0-116518 GCF_964263255.1 Lissotriton vulgaris | reverse complement strand
TGCCTCCAAATGGTATTTAATTAACTTCCCGGGGTAAAGAAACCCTTTTTGAGAACTCAGAGTGAGTAAATTGGCCATTTTCATGCACTTTTAACCATTCCATAAATCTTGTGTTTAGGGCCCCTGGAAGCATGAAAATCACTTTAAACATGCTAATTTTAGCTCTAACACTGATGATCCACCTACAAATGTGAACTGACGTTCAAAAATAAAACATTTGAAAACGGACCATTTTCCAAATTTCTGAAGCATGACGTAATGGGGGGGTGTTATCTCTTTTGTCGAAAATCAGCCGTTTTTGCTTGAACATTAAATGCCTCCAAAATGGTATTTAATTAACTTCCCGGGGTGAAGAAACCCTTTTTGAGAACTCAGAGTGAGTAAATTGGCCATTTTCATGCACTTTTAACCATTCCATAAATCTTGTGTTTAGGGCCCCTGGAAGCATAAAAATCACTTTAAACATGCTAATTTTAGCTCTAACACTGATGATCCACCTACAAATGTGAACTGACGTTCAAAAATAAAACATTTGAAAACGGACCATTTTCCACATTTCTGAAGCATGACGTAATGGGGGGTGTTAACTCTTTTGTCGAAAATCAGCCGTTTTTGCTTGAACATTAAATGCCTCCAAATGGTATTTAATTAACTTCCTGGGGTGAAGAAACCCTTTTTGAGAACTCAGAGTGAGTAAATTGGCCATTTTCATGCACTTTTAACCATTCCATAAATCTTGTGTTTAGGGCCCCTGGAAGCATGAAAATCACTTTAAACATGCTAATTTTAGCTCTAACACTGATGATCCAACTACAAATGTGAACTGATGTTCAAAAATAAAACATTTGAAAACGGACCATTTTCCACATTTCTGAAGCATGACGTAATGGGGGGGTGTTATCTCTTTTGTCGAAAATCAGCCGTTTTTGCTTGAACAATAAATGTCTCCAAATGGTATTTAATTCACTTCCCCAGCCCCTGCAAGCATGAAAATCATTTTAAACATGCTAATTTTAGCTCTAACACTGATGATCCACCTACAAATGTGAACTGACGTTCAAAAATAAAACATTTGAAAATGGACCATTTTCCACATTTCTGAAGCATGACGTAATGGGGGTGTTATCTCTTTTGTCGAAAATCAGCCGTTTTTGCTTGAACATTAAATGCCTCCAAATGGTATTTAATTAACTTCCCGGGGTGAAGAAACCCTTTTTGAGAACTCAGAGTGAGTAAATTGGCCATTTTCATGCACTTTTAACCATTCCATAAATCTTGTGTTTAGGGCCCCTGGAGCATGAAAATCCCTTTAAACATGCTAATTTTAGCTCTAAAACTGATGATCCACCTACAAATGTGAACTGACGTTCAAAAATAAAACATTTGAAAACGGACCATTTTCCAAATTTCTGAAGCATGACGTAATGGGGGGGAGTTATCTCTTTTGTCGAAAATCAGCCGTTTTTGCTTGAACATTAAATGCTCCAAATGGTATTTAATTAACTTCCCGGGGTGAAGAAACCCTTTTTGAGAACTCAGAGTGAGTAAATTGGCCATTTTCATGCACTTTTAACCATTCCATAAATCTTGTGTTTAGGGCCCCTGAAAGCATGAAAATCACTTTAAACATGCTAATTTTAGCTCTAACACTGATGATCCACCTACAAATGTGAACTGACGTTCAAAAATAAAACATTTGAAAACCGACCATTTTCCACATTTCTGAAGCATGACGTAATGGGGGGTGTTATCTCTTTTGTGGAAAATCAGCCGTTTTTGCTTGAACATTAAATGCCTCCAAATGGTATTTAATTAACTTCCCGGGGTGAAGAAACCCTTTTTGAGAACTCAGAGTGAGTAAATTGGCCATTTTCATGCACTTTTAACCATTCCATAAATCTTGTGTTTAGGGCCCCTGGAAGCATGAAAATCACTTTAAACATGCTAATTTTAGCTCTAACACTGATGATCCACCTACAAATGTGAACTGACGTTCAAAAATAAAACATTTGAAAACGGACCATTTTCCACATTTCTGAAGCATGACGTAATGGGGGGGTGTTATCTCTTTTGCCAAAAATCAGCCGTTTTTGCTTGAACATTAAATGCCTCCAAATAGTATTTAATTCACTTCCCGAGCCCCTGGAAGCATGAAAATCACTTTAAACATGCTAATTTTAGCTCTAACACTGATGATCCACCTACAAATGTGAACTGACGTTCAAAAATAAAACATTTGAAAACGGACCATTTTCCACATTTCTGAAGCATGACGTAATGGGGGGGTGTTATCTCTTTTGTCGAAAATCAGCCGTTTTTGCTTGAACATTAAATGCCTCCAAATGGTATTTAATTAACTTCCCGGGGTAAAGAAACCCTTTTGAGAACTCAGAGTGAGTAAATTGGCCATTTTCATGCACTTTTAACCATTCCATAAATCTTGTGTTTAGGGCCCCTGGAAGCATGAAAATCACTTTAAACATGCTAATTTTAGCTCTAACACTGATGATCCACCTACAAATGTGAACTGACGTTCAAAAATAAAACATTTGAAAACGGACCATTTTCCACATTTCTGAAGCATGACGTAAAGGGGGGGTGTTATCTCTTTTGTCGAAAATCAGCCGTTTTTGCTTGAACATTAAATGCCTCCAAATGGTATTTAATTAACTTCCCGGGGTGAAGAAACCCTTTTTGAGAACTCAGAGTGAGTAAATTGGCCATTTTCATGCACTTTTAACCATTCCATAAATCTTGTGTTTAGGGCACCTGGAAGCATGAAAATCACTTTAAACATGCTAATTTTAGCTCTAACATTGATGATCCACCTACAAATGTGAACTGACGTTCAAAAATAAAACATTTGAAAACGGACCATTTTCCAAATTTCTGAAGCATGATGTAACGGGGGGGTGTTATCTCTTTTGTCGAAAATCAGCCGTTTTTGCTTGAACAATAAATGCCTCCAAATGGTATTTAATTAACTTCCCGGGGTGAAGAAACCCTTTTTGAGAACTCAGAGTGAGTAAATTGGCCATTTTCATGCACTTTTAACCATTCCATAAATCTTGTGTTTAGGGCCCCTGGAAGCATAAAAATCACTTTAAACATGCTAATTTTAGCTCTAACACTGATGATCCACCTACAAATGTGAACTGACGTTCAAAAATAAAACATTTGAAAACGGACCATTTTCCACATTTCTGAAGCATGACGTAATGGGGGGGTGTTAACTCTTTTGTCGAAAATCAGCCGTTTTTGCTTGAACATTAAATGCCTCCAAATGGTATTTAATTAACTTCCTGGGGTGAAGAAACCCTTTTTGAGAACTCAGAGTGAGTAAATTGGCCATTTTCATGCACTTTTAACCATTCCATAAATCTTGTGTTTAGGGCCCCTGGAAGCATGAAAATCCCTTTAAACATGCTAATTTTAGCTCTAACATTGATGATCCACCTACAAATGTGAACTGACGTTCAAAAATAAAACATTTGAAAACGGACCATTTTCCAAATTTCTGAAGCATGATGTAACGGGGGGGTGTTATCTCTTTTGTCGAAAATCAGCCGTTTTTGCTTGAACATTAAATGCCTCCAAATGGTATTTAATTAACTTCCCGGGGTGAAGAAACCCTTTTTGAGAACTCAGAGTGAGTAAATTGGCCATTTTCATGCACTTTTAACCATTCCATAAATCTTGTGTTTAGGGCCCCTGGAAGCATAAAAATCACTTTAAACATGCTAATTTTAGCTCTAACACTGATGATCCACCTACAAATGTGAACTGACGTTCAAAAATAAAACATTTGAAAACGGACCATTTTCCACATTTCTGAAGCATGACGTAATGGGGGGTGTTAACTCTTTTGTCGAAAATCAGCCGTTTTTGCTTGAACATTAAATGCCTCCAAATGGTATTTAATTAACTTCCTGGGGTGAAGAAACCCTTTTTGAGAACTCAGAGTGAGTAAATTGGCCATTTTCATGCACTTTTAACCATTCCATAAATCTTGTGTTTAGGGCCCCTGGAAGCATGAAAATCACTTTAAACAATCTAATTTTAGCTCTAACACTGATGATCCAACTACAAATGTGAACTGACGTTCAAAAATAAAACATTTGAAAACTGACCATTTTCCACATTTCTGAAGCATGACGTAATGGGGGGTGTTATCTCTTTTGTCGAAAATCAGCCGTTTTTGCTTGAACATTAAATGCCTCCAAATGGTATTTAATTACCTTCCCGGGGTGAAGAAACCCTTTTTGAGAACTCAGAGTGAGTAAATTGGCCATTTTCATGCACTTTTAACCATTCCATAAATCTTGTGTTTAGGACCCCTGGAAGCAAGAAAATCACTTTAAACATGCTAATTTTAGCTCTAACACTGATGATCCACCTACAAATGTGAACTGACGTTCAAAAATAAACATTTGAAAACAGACCATTTTCCACATTTCTGAAGCATGACGTAATGGGGGGGTGTTATCTCTTTTGTCGAAAATCAGCCGTTTTTGCTTGAACATTAAATGCCTCCAAATGGTATTTAAATAACTTCCCGGGGTGAAGAAACCCTTTTTGAGAACTCAGAGTGAGTAAATTGGCCATTTTCATGCACTTTTAACCATTCCATAAATCTTGTGTTTAGGGCCCCTGGAGCATGAAAATCACTTTAAACATGCTAATTTTAGCTCTAACACTGATGATCCACCTACAAATGTGAACTGACGTTCAAAAATAAAACATATGAAAACGGACCATTTTCCACATTTCTGAAGCATGACGTAATGGGGGGGTGTTATCTCTTTTGTCGAAAATCAGCCGTTTTTGCTTGAACATTAAATGCCTCCAAATGGTATTTAATTAACTTCCCGGGGTGAAGAAACCCTTTTTGAGAACTTAGAGTGAGTAAAATGGCCATTTTCATGCACTTTTAACCATTCCATAAATCTTGTGTTTAGGGCCCCTGGAAGCATGAAAATCACTTTAAACATGCTAATTTTAGCTCTAACACTGATGATCCAACTACAAATGTGAACTGATGTTCAAAAATAAAACATTTGAAAACGGACCATTTTCCACATTTCTGAAGCATGACGTAATGGGGGGGTGTTATCTCTTTTGTCAAAAATCAGCCGTTTTTGCTTGAACAATAAATGTCTCCAAATGGTATTTAATTCACTTCCTGAGCCCCTGGAAGCATGAAAATCACTTTAAACATGCTAATTTTAGCTCTAACACTGATGATCCACCTACAAATGTGAACTGACATTCAAAAATAAAACATTTGAAAACGGACCATTTCCCACATTTCTGAAGCATGACGTAATGGGGGGGTGTTATCTCTTTTGTCGAAAATCAGCCGTTTTTGCTTGAACATTAAATGCTCCCAAATAGTATTTAATTCACTTCCCGAGCCCCTGGAAGCATGAAAATCACTTTAAACATGCTAATTTTAGCTCTAACACTGATGATCCACCTACAAATGTGAACTGACGTTCAAAAATAAAACATTTGAAAATGGACCATTTTCCACATTTCTGAAGCATGACGTAATGGGGGGGTGTTATCTCTTTTGTCGAAAATCAGCCATTTTTGCTTGAACATTAAATGCCTCCAAATGGTATTTAATTTACTTCCCGAGCCCCTGAAAGCATGAAAATCACTTTAAACATGCTAATTTTAGCTCTAACACTGATGATCCACCTACAAATTTGAACTGACTTTCAAAAATAAAACATTTGAAAACGGACCATTTCCCACATTTCTGAAGCATGACGTAATGGGGGTGTTATCTCTTTTGTCGAAAATCAGCCGTTTTTGCTTGAACATTAAATGCCTCCAAATGGTATTTAATTAACTTTCCGGGGTGAAGAAACCCTTTTTGAGAACTCAGAGTGAGTAAATTGGCCATTTTCATGCACTTTTAACCATTCCATAAATCTTGTGTTTAGGGCCCCTGGAGCATGAAAATCACTTTAAACATGCTAATTTTAGCTCTAAAACTGATGATCCACCTACAAATGTGAACTGACGTTCAAAAATAAAACATTTGAAAACGGACCATTTTCCAAATTTCTGAAGCATGACGTAATGGGGGGGTGTTATCTCTTTTGTCGAAAATCAGCAGTTTTTTGCTTGAACATTAAATGCCTCCAAATGGTATTTAATTAACTTCCCGGGGTGAAGAAACCCTTTTTGAGAACTCAGAGTGAGTAAATTGGCCATTTTCATGCACTTTTAACCATTCCATAAATCTTGTGTTTAGGGCCCTGGAAGCATGAAAATCACTTTAAACATGCTAATTTTAGCTCTAGCACTGATGATCCACCTACAAATGTGAACTGACATTCAAAAATAAAACATTTGAAAACGGACCATTTTTCACATTTCTGAAGCATGACGTAATGGGGGGGTGTTATCTCTTTTGTCGAAAATCAGCCGTTTTTGCTTGAACATTAAATGCCTCCAAATGGTATTTAATTAACTTCCCGGGGTGAAGAAACCCTTTTTGAGAACTCAGAGTGAGTAAATTGGCCATTTTCATGCACTTTTAACCATTCCATAAATCTTGTTTTTAGGGCCCTGGAAGTATGAAAATCACTTTAAACATGCTAATTTTAGCTCTAACACTGATGATCCACCTACAAATGTGAACTGACATTCAAAAATAAAACATTTGTAAACGGACCATTTTTCACATTTCTGAAGCATGATGTAATGGGGGGGTGTTATCTCTTTTGTCGAAAATCAGCCGTTTTTGCTTGAACATTAAATGCCTCCAAATGGTATTTAATTAACTTCCCGGGGTGAAGAAACCCTTTTTGAGAACTCAGAGTGAGTAAATTGGCCATTTTCATGCACTTTTAACCATTCCATAAATCTTGTGTTTAGGGCCCTGGAAGCAAGAAAATCACTTTAAACATGCTAATTTTAGCTCTAACACTGATGATCCACCTACAAATTTGAACTGACGTTCAAAAATAAAACATTTGAAAACGGACCATTTCCCACATTTCTGAAGCATGACGTAATGGGGGGGTGTTATCTCTTTTGTCAAAAATCAGCCGTTTTTGCTTGAACATTAAATGCCTCCAAATAGTATTTAATTCACTTCCCGAGCCCCTGGAAGCATGAAAATCACTTTAAACATGCTAATTTTAGCTCTAACACTGATGATCCACCTACAAATGTGAACTGACGTTCAAAAATAAAACATTTGAAAACGGACCATTTTCCACATTTCTGAAGCATGACGTAATGGGGGGGTGTTATCTCTTTTGTCGAAAATCAGCCGTTTTTGCTTGAACATTAAATGCCTCCAAATGGTATTTAATTAACTTCCCGGGGTGAAGAAACCCTTTTTGAGAACTCAGAGTGAGTAAATTGGCCATTTTCATGCACTTTTAACCATTCCATAAATCTTGTGTTTAGGGCCCCTGGAGCATGAAAATCACTTTAAACATGCTAATTTTAGCTCTAAAACTGATGATCCACCTACAAATGTGAACTGACGTTCAAAAATAAAACATTTGAAAACGGACCATTTTCCAAATTTCTGAAGCATGACGTAATGGGGGGTGTTATCTCTTTTGTCGAAAATCAGCCGTTTTTGCTTGAACATTAAATGCCTCCAAATGGTATTTAATTAACTTCCCGGGGTGAAGAAACCCTTTTTGAGAACTCAGAGTGAGTAAAATGGCCATTTTCATGCACTTTTAACCATTCCATAAATCTTGTGTTTAGGGCCCCAGGGAAGCATGAAAATCACTTTAAACATGCTAATTTTAGCTCTAACACTGATGATCCACCTACAAATGTGAACTGACATTCAAAAATAAAACATTTGAAAACGGACCATTTCCCACATTTCTGAAGCATGACGTAATGGGGGGGTGTTATCTCTTTTGTCGAAAATCAGCCGTTTTTGCTTGAACATTAAATGCTCCCAAATAGTATTTAATTTACTTCCCGAGCCCCTGGAAGCATGAAAATCATTTTAAACATGCTAATTTTAGCTCTAACACTGATGATCCACCTACAAATGTGAACTGACGTTCAAAAATAAAACATTTGAAAATGGACCATTTTCCACATTTCTGAAGCATGACGTAATGGGGGGGGTGTTATCTCTTTTGTCGAAAATCAGCCGTTTTTGCTTGAACATTAAATGCCTCCAAATGGTATTTAATTAACTTCCCGGGGTGAAGAAAGCCTTTTTGAGAACTCAGAGTGAGTAAATTGGCCATTTTCATGCACTTTTAACCATTCCATAAATCTTGTGTTTAGGGCCCCTGGAGCATGAAAATCACTTTAAACATGCTAATTTTAGCTCTAAAACTGATGATCCACCTACAAATGTGAACTGACGTTCAAAAATAAAACATTTGAAAATGGACCATTTTCCAAATTTCTGAAGCATGACGTAATGGGGGAGTGTTATCTCTTTTGTCGAAAATCAGCCGTTTTTGCTTGAACATTAAATGCCTCCAAATGGTATTTAATTAACTTCCCGGGGTGAGGAAACCCTTTTTGAGAACTCAGAGTGAGTAAATTGGCCATTTTCATGCACTTTTAACCATTCCATAAATCTTGTGTTTAGGGCCCCTGGAAGCATGAAAATCACTTTAAACATGCTAATTTTAGCTCTAACACTGATGATCCACCTACAAATGTGAACTGACGTTCAAAAATAAAACATTTGAAAACCGACCATTTTCCACATTTCTGAAGCAAGACGTAATGGGGGGGTGTTATCTCTTTTGTGGAAAATCAGCCGTTTTTTGCTTGAACATTAAATGCCTCCAAATGGTATTTAATTAACTTCCCGGGGTGAAGAAACCCTTTTTGAGAAATCAGAGTGAGTAAATTGGCCATTTTCATGCACTTTTAACCATTCCATAAATCTTGTGTTTATCGCCCCTGGAAGCATGAAAATCACTTTAAACATGCTAATTTTAGCTCTAACACTGATGATCCACCTACAAATGTGAACTGACGTTCAAAAATAAAACATTTGAAAACGGACCATTTTCCACATTTCGGAAGCATGACGTAATGGGGGGGTGTTATCTCTTTTGCCAAAAATCAGCCGTTTTTGCTTGAACATTAAATGCCTCCAAATAGTATTTAATTCACTTCCCGAGCCCCTGGAAGCATGAAAATCACTTTAAACATGCTAATTTTAGCTCTAACACTGATGATCCACCTACAAATGTGAACTGACGTTCAAAAATAAAACATTTGAAAACGGACCATTTTCCACATTTCTGGAGCATGACGTAATGGGGGGGTGTTATCTCTTTTGTCGAAAATCAGCCGTTTTTGCTTGAACATTAAATGCCTCCAAATGGTATTTAATTAACTTCCCGGGGTAAAGAAACCCTTTTTGAGAACTCAGAGTGAGTAAATTGGCCATTTTCATGCACTTTTAACCATTCCATAAATCTTGTGTTTAGGGCCCCTGGAAGCATGAAAATCACTTTAAACATGCTAATTTTAGCTCTAACACTGATCATCCACCTACAAATGTGAACTGACGTTCAAAAATAAAACATTTGAAAACGGACCATTTTCCAAATTTCTGAAGCATGACGTAATGGGGGGGTGTTATCTCTTTTGTCGAAAATCAGCCGTTTTTGCTTGAACATTAAATGCCTCCAAAATGGTATTTAATTAACTTCCCGGGGTGAAGAAACCCTTTTTGAGAACTCAGAGTGAGTAAATTGGCCATTTTCATGCACTTTTAACCATTCCATAAATCTTGTGTTTAGGGCCCCTGGAAGCATAAAAATCACTTTAAACATGCTAATTTTAGCTCTAACACTGATGATCCACCTACAAATGTGAACTGACGTTCAAAAATAAAACATTTGAAAACGGACCATTTTCCACATTTCTGAAGCATGACGTAATCGGGGGGGTGTTAACTCTTTTGTCGAAAATCAGCCGTTTTTGCTTGAACATTAAATGCCTCCAAATGGTATTTAATTAACTTCCTGGGGTGAAGAAACCCTTTTTGAGAACTCAGAGTGAGTAAATTGGCCATTTTCATGCACTTTTAACCATTCCATAAATCTTGTGTTTAGGGCCCCTGGAAGCATGAAAATCACTTTAAACATGCTAATTTTAGCTCTAACACTGATGATCCAACTACAAATGTGAACTGATGTTCAAAAATAAAACATTTGAAAACGGACCATTTTCCACATTTCTGAAGCATGACGTAATGGGGGGGTGTTATCTCTTTTGTCGAAAATCAGCCGTATTTGCTTGAACAATAAATGTCTCCAAATGGTATTTAATTCACTTCCCGAGCCCCTGGAAGCATGAAAATCATTTTAAACATGCTAATTTTAGCTCTAACACTGATGATCCACCTACAAATGTGAACTGACGTTCAAAAATAAAACATTTGAAAATGGACCATTTTCCACATTTCTGAAGCATGACGTAATGGGGGGGTGTTATCTCTTTTGTCGAAAATCAGCCGTTTTTGCTTGAACAATAAATGCCTCCAAATGGTATTTAATTAACTTCCCGGGGTGAAGAAACCCTTTTTGAGAACTCAGAGTGAGTAAATTGGCCATTTTCATGCACTTTTAACCATTCCATAAATCTTGTGTTTAGGGCCCCTGGAGCATGAAAATCCCTTTAAACATGCTAATTTTAGCTCTAAAACTGATGATCCACCTACAAATGTGAACTGACGTTCAAAAATAAAACATTTGAAAACGGACCATTTTCCAAATTTCTGAAGCATGACGTAATGGGGGGGTGTTATCTCTTTTGTCGAAAATCAGCCGTTTTTGCTTGAACATTAAATGCCTCCAAATGGTATTTAATTAACTTCCCGGGTGAGGAAACCCTTTTTGAGAACTCAGAGTGAGTAAATTGGCCATTTTCATGCACTTTTAACCATTCCATAAATCTTGTGTTTAGGGCCCCTGGAAGCATGAAAATCACTTTAAACATGCTAATTTTAGCTCTAACACTGATGATCCACCTACAAATGTGAACTGACGTTCAAAAATAAAACATTTGAAAACCGACCATTTTCCACATTTCTGAAGCATGACGTAATGGGGGGGTGTTATCTCTTTTGTGGAAAATCAGCCGTTTTTTGCTTGAACATTAAATGCCTCCAAATGGTATTTAATTAACTTCCCGGGGTGAAGAAACCCTTTTTGAGAAATCAGAGTGAGTAAATTGGCCATTTTCATGCACTTTTAACCATTCCATAAATCTTGTGTTTAGGGCCCCTGGAAGCATGAAAATCACTTTAAACATGCTAATTTTAGCTCTAACACTGATGATCCACCTACAAATGTGAACTGACGTTCAAAAATAAAACATTTGAAAACGGACCATTTTCCACATTTCGGAAGCATGACGTAATGGGGGGGTGTTATCTCTTTTGCCAAAAATCAGCCGTTTTTGCTTGAACATTAAATGCCTCCAAATAGTATTTAATTCACTTCCCGAGCCCCTGGAAGCATGAAAATCACTTTAAACATGCTAATTTTAGCTCTAACACTGATGATCCACCTACAAATGTTAACTGACGTTCAAAAATAAAACATTTGAAAACGGACCATTTTCCACATTTCTGGAGCATGACGTAATGGGGGGGTGTTATCTCTTTTGTCGAAAATCAGCCGTTTTTGCTTGAACATTAAATGCCTCCAAATGGTATTTAATTAACTTCCCGGGGTAAAGAAACCCTTTTTGAGAACTCAGAGTGAGTAAATTGGCCATTTTCATGCACTTTTAACCATTCCATAAATCTTGTGTTTAGGGCCCCTGGAGCATGAAAATCACTTTAAACATGCTAATTTTAGCTCTAAAACTGATGATCCACCTACAAATGTGAACTGACGTTCAAAAATAAAACATTTGAAAACGGACCATTTTCCAAATTTCTGAAGCATGACGTAATGGGGGAGTGTTATCTCTTTTGTCGAAAATCAGCCGTTTTTGCTTGAACATTAAATGCCTCCAAATGGTATTTAATTAACTTCCCGGGGTGAGGAAACCCTTTTTGAGAACTCAGAGTGAGTAAATTGGCCATTTTCATGCACTTTTAACCATTCCATAAATCTTGTGTTTAGGGCCCCTGGAAGCATGAAAATCACTTTAAACATGCTAATTTTAGCTCTAACACTGATGATCCACCTACAAATGTGAACTGACGTTCAAAAATAAAACATTTGAAAACCGACCATTTTCCACATTTCTGAAGCATGACGTAATGGGGGGGTGTTATCTCTTTTGTGGAAAATCAGCCGTTTTTTGCTTGAACATTAAATGCCTCCAAATGGTATTTAATTAACTTCCCGGGGTGAAGAAACCCTTTTTGAGAAATCAGAGTGAGTAAATTGGCCATTTTCATGCACTTTTAACCATTCCATAAATCTTGTGTTTATCGCCCCTGGAAGCATGAAAATCACTTTAAACATGCTAATTTTAGCTCTAACACTGATGATCCACCTACAAATGTGAACTGACGTTCAAAAATAAAACATTTGAAAACGGACCATTTTCCACATTTCGGAAGCATGACGTAATGGGGGGGTGTTATCTCTTTTGCCAAAAATCAGCCGTTTTTGCTTGAACATTAAATGCCTCCAAATAGTATTTAATTCACTTCCCGAGCCCCTGGAAGCATGAAAATCACTTTAAACATGCTAATTTTAGCTCTAACACTGATGATCCACCTACAAATGTGAACTGACGTTCAAAAATAAAACATTTGAAAACGGACCATTTTCCACATTTCTGGAGCATGACGTAATGGGGGGGTGTTATCTCTTTTGTCGAAAATCAGCCGTTTTTGCTTGAACATTAAATGCCTCCAAATGGTATTTAATTAACTTCCCGGGGTAAAGAAACCCTTTTTGAGAACTCAGAGTGAGTAAATTGGCCATTTTCATGCACTTTTAACCATTCCATAAATCTTGTGTTTAGGGCCCCTGGAAGCATGAAAATCACTTTAAACATGCTAATTTTAGCTCTAACACTGATGATCCACCTACAAATGTGAACTGACGTTCAAAAATAAAACATTTGAAAACGGACCATTTTCCAAATTTCTGAAGCATGACGTAATGGGGGGGTGTTATCTCTTTTGTCGAAAATCAGCCGTTTTTGCTTGAACATTAAATGCCTCCAAAATGGTATTTAATTAACTTCCCGGGGTGAAGAAACCCTTTTTGAGAACTCAGAGTGAGTAAATTGGCCATTTTCATGCACTTTTAACCATTCCATAAATCTTGTGTTTAGGGCCCCTGGAAGCATAAAAATCACTTTAAACATGCTAATTTTAGCTCTAACACTGATGATCCACCTACAAATGTGAACTGACGTTCAAAAATAAAACATTTGAAAACGGACCATTTTCCACATTTCTGAAGCATGACGTAATCGGGGGGGTGTTAACTCTTTTGTCGAAAATCAGCCGTTTTTGCTTGAACATTAAATGCCTCCAAATGGTATTTAATTAACTTCCTGGGGTGAAGAAACCCTTTTTGAGAACTCAGAGTGAGTAAATTGGCCATTTTCATGCACTTTTAACCATTCCATAAATCTTGTGTTTAGGGCCCCTGGAAGCATGAAAATCACTTTAAACATGCTAATTTTAGCTCTAACACTGATGATCCAACTACAAATGTGAACTGATGTTCAAAAATAAAACATTTGAAAACGGACCATTTTCCACATTTCTGAAGCATGACGTAATGGGGGGGTGTCATCTCTTTTGTCGAAAATCAGCCGTATTTGCTTGAACAATAAATGTCTCCAAATGGTATTTAATTCACTTCCCGAGCCCCTGGAAGCATGAAAATCATTTTAAACATGCTAATTTTAGCTCTAACACTGATGATCCACCTACAAATGTGAACTGACGTTCAAAAATAAAACATTTGAAAATGGACCATTTTCCACATTTCTGAAGCATGACGTAATGGGGGGGTGTTATCTCTTTTGTCGAAAATCAGCCGTTTTTGCTTGAACATTAAATGCCTCCAAATGGTATTTAATTAACTTCCCGGGGTGAAGAAACCCTTTTTGAGAACTCCGAGTGAGTAAATTGGCCATTTTCATGCACTTTTAACCATTCCATAAATCTTGTGTTTAGGGCCCCTGGAGCATGAAAATCCCTTTAAACATGCTAATTTTAGCTCTAAAACTGATGATCCACCTACAAATGTGAACTGACGTTCAAAAATAAAACATTTGAAAACGGACCATTTTCCAAATTTCTGAAGCATGACGTAATGGGGGGGTGTTATCTCTTTTGTCGAAAATCAGCCGTTTTTGCTTGAACATTAAATGCCTCCAAATGGTATTTAATTAACTTCCCGGGGTGAGGAAACCCTTTTTGAGAACTCAGAGTGAGTAAATTGGCCATTTTCATGCACTTTTAACCATTCCATAAATCTTGTGTTTAGGGCCCCTGGAAGCATGAAAATCACTTTAAACATGCTAATTTTAGCTCTAACACTGATGATCCACCTACAAATGTGAACTGACGTTCAAAAATAAAACATTTGAAAACCGACCATTTTCCACATTTCTGAAGCATGACGTAATGGGGGGGTGTTATCTCTTTTGTGGAAAATCAGCCGTTTTTTGCTTGAACATTAAATGCCTCCAAATGGTATTTAATTAACTTCCCGGGGTGAAGAAACCCTTTTTGAGAACTCAGAGTGAGTAAATTGGCCATTTTCATGCACTTTTAACCATTCCATAAATCTTGTGTTTAGGGCCCCTGGAAGCATGAAAATCACTTTAAACATGCTAATTTTAGCTCTAACACTGATGATCCACCTACAAATGTGAACTGACGTTCAAAAATAAAACATTTGAAAACGGACCATTTTCCACATTTCTGAAGCATGACGTAATCGGGGGGGTGTTAACTCTTTTGTCGAAAATCAGCCGTTTTTGCTTGAACATTAAATGCCTCCAAATGGTATTTAATTAACTTCCTGGGGTGAAGAAACCCTTTTTGAGAACTCAGAGTGAGTAAATTGGCCATTTTCATGCACTTTTAACCATTCCATAAATCTTGTGTTTAGGGCCCCTGGAAGCATGAAAATCACTTTAAACATGCTAATTTTAGCTCTAACACTGATGATCCAACTACAAATGTGAACTGATGTTCAAAAATAAAACATTTGAAAACGGACCATTTTCCACATTTCTGAAGCATGACGTAATGGGGGGGTGTTATCTCTTTTGTCGAAAATCAGCCGTATTTGCTTGAACAATAAATGTCTCCAAATGGTATTTAATTCACTTCCCGAGCCCCTGGAAGCATGAAAATCATTTTAAACATGCTAATTTTAGCTCTAACACTGATGATCCACCTACAAATGTGAACTGACGTTCAAAAATAAAACATTTGAAAATGGACCATTTTCCACATTTCTGAAGCATGACGTAATGGGGGGGTGTTATCTCTTTTGTCGAAAATCAGCCGTTTTTGCTTGAACAATAAATGCCTCCAAATGGTATTTAATTAACTTCCCGGGGTGAAGAAACCCTTTTTGAGAACTCAGAGTGAGTAAATTGGCCATTTTCATGCACTTTTAACCATTCCATAAATCTTGTGTTTAGGGCCCCTGGAGCATGAAAATCCCTTTAAACATGCTAATTTTAGCTCTAAAACTGATGATCCACCTACAAATGTGAACTGACGTTCAAAAATAAAACATTTGAAAACGGACCATTTTCCAAATTTCTGAAGCATGACGTAATGGGGGGGTGTTATCTCTTTTGTCGAAAATCAGCCGTTTTTGCTTGAACATTAAATGCCTCCAAATGGTATTTAATTAACTTCCCGGGTGAGGAAACCCTTTTTGAGAACTCAGAGTGAGTAAATTGGCCATTTTCATGCACTTTTAACCATTCCATAAATCTTGTGTTTAGGGCCCCTGGAAGCATGAAAATCACTTTAAACATGCTAATTTTAGCTCTAACACTGATGATCCACCTACAAATGTGAACTGACGTTCAAAAATAAAACATTTGAAAACCGACCATTTTCCACATTTCTGAAGCATGACGTAATGGGGGGGTGTTATCTCTTTTGTGGAAAATCAGCCGTTTTTTGCTTGAACATTAAATGCCTCCAAATGGTATTTAATTAACTTCCCGGGGTGAAGAAACCCTTTTTGAGAAATCAGAGTGAGTAAATTGGCCATTTTCATGCACTTTTAACCATTCCATAAATCTTGTGTTTAGGGCCCCTGGAAGCATGAAAATCACTTTAAACATGCTAATTTTAGCTCTAACACTGATGATCCACCTACAAATGTGAACTGACGTTCAAAAATAAAACATTTGAAAACGGACCATTTTCCACATTTCGGAAGCATGACGTAATGGGGGGGTGTTATCTCTTTTGCCAAAAATCAGCCGTTTTTGCTTGAACATTAAATGCCTCCAAATAGTATTTAATTCACTTCCCGAGCCCCTGGAAGCATGAAAATCACTTTAAACATGCTAATTTTAGCTCTAACACTGATGATCCACCTACAAATGTTAACTGACGTTCAAAAATAAAACATTTGAAAACGGACCATTTTCCACATTTCTGGAGCATGACGTAATGGGGGGGTGTTATCTCTTTTGTCGAAAATCAGCCGTTTTTGCTTGAACATTAAATGCCTCCAAATGGTATTTAATTAACTTCCCGGGGTAAAGAAACCCTTTTTGAGAACTCAGAGTGAGTAAATTGGCCATTTTCATGCACTTTTAACCATTCCATAAATCTTGTGTTTAGGGCCCCTGGAGCATGAAAATCACTTTAAACATGCTAATTTTAGCTCTAAAACTGATGATCCACCTACAAATGTGAACTGACGTTCAAAAATAAAACATTTGAAAACGGACCATTTTCCAAATTTCTGAAGCATGACGTAATGGGGGAGTGTTATCTCTTTTGTCGAAAATCAGCCGTTTTTGCTTGAACATTAAATGCCTCCAAATGGTATTTAATTAACTTCCCGGGGTGAGGAAACCCTTTTTGAGAACTCAGAGTGAGTAAATTGGCCATTTTCATGCACTTTTAACCATTCCATAAATCTTGTGTTTAGGGCCCCTGGAAGCATGAAAATCACTTTAAACATGCTAATTTTAGCTCTAACACTGATGATCCACCTACAAATGTGAACTGACGTTCAAAAATAAAACATTTGAAAACCGACCATTTTCCACATTTCTGAAGCATGACGTAATGGGGGGGTGTTATCTCTTTTGTGGAAAATCAGCCGTTTTTTGCTTGAACATTAAATGCCTCCAAATGGTATTTAATTAACTTCCCGGGGTGAAGAAACCCTTTTTGAGAAATCAGAGTGAGTAAATTGGCCATTTTCATGCACTTTTAACCATTCCATAAATCTTGTGTTTATCGCCCCTGGAAGCATGAAAATCACTTTAAACATGCTAATTTTAGCTCTAACACTGATGATCCACCTACAAATGTGAACTGACGTTCAAAAATAAAACATTTGAAAACGGACCATTTTCCACATTTCGGAAGCATGACGTAATGGGGGGGTGTTATCTCTTTTGCCAAAAATCAGCCGTTTTTGCTTGAACATTAAATGCCTCCAAATAGTATTTAATTCACTTCCCGAGCCCCTGGAAGCATGAAAATCACTTTAAACATGCTAATTTTAGCTCTAACACTGATGATCCACCTACAAATGTGAACTGACGTTCAAAAATAAAACATTTGAAAACGGACCATTTTCCACATTTCTGGAGCATGACGTAATGGGGGGGTGTTATCTCTTTTGTCGAAAATCAGCCGTTTTTGCTTGAACATTAAATGCCTCCAAATGGTATTTAATTAACTTCCCGGGGTAAAGAAACCCTTTTTGAGAACTCAGAGTGAGTAAATTGGCCATTTTCATGCACTTTTAACCATTCCATAAATCTTGTGTTTAGGGCCCCTGGAAGCATGAAAATCACTTTAAACATGCTAATTTTAGCTCTAACACTGATGATCCACCTACAAATGTGAACTGACGTTCAAAAATAAAACATTTGAAAACGGACCATTTTCCAAATTTCTGAAGCATGACGTAATGGGGGGGTGTTATCTCTTTTGTCGAAAATCAGCCGTTTTTGCTTGAACATTAAATGCCTCCAAAATGGTATTTAATTAACTTCCCGGGGTGAAGAAACCCTTTTTGAGAACTCAGAGTGAGTAAATTGGCCATTTTCATGCACTTTTAACCATTCCATAAATCTTGTGTTTAGGGCCCCTGGAAGCATAAAAATCACTTTAAACATGCTAATTTTAGCTCTAACACTGATGATCCACCTACAAATGTGAACTGACGTTCAAAAATAAAACATTTGAAAACGGACCATTTTCCACATTTCTGAAGCATGACGTAATCGGGGGGGTGTTAACTCTTTTGTCGAAAATCAGCCGTTTTTGCTTGAACATTAAATGCCTCCAAATGGTATTTAATTAACTTCCTGGGGTGAAGAAACCCTTTTTGAGAACTCAGAGTGAGTAAATTGGCCATTTTCATGCACTTTTAACCATTCCATAAATCTTGTGTTTAGGGCCCCTGGAAGCATGAAAATCACTTTAAACATGCTAATTTTAGCTCTAACACTGATGATCCAACTACAAATGTGAACTGATGTTCAAAAATAAAACATTTGAAAACGGACCATTTTCCACATTTCTGAAGCATGACGTAATGGGGGGGTGTCATCTCTTTTGTCGAAAATCAGCCGTATTTGCTTGAACAATAAATGTCTCCAAATGGTATTTAATTCACTTCCCGAGCCCCTGGAAGCATGAAAATCATTTTAAACATGCTAATTTTAGCTCTAACACTGATGATCCACCTACAAATGTGAACTGACGTTCAAAAATAAAACATTTGAAAATGGACCATTTTCCACATTTCTGAAGCATGACGTAATGGGGGGGTGTTATCTCTTTTGTCGAAAATCAGCCGTTTTTGCTTGAACATTAAATGCCTCCAAATGGTATTTAATTAACTTCCCGGGGTGAAGAAACCCTTTTTGAGAACTCCGAGTGAGTAAATTGGCCATTTTCATGCACTTTTAACCATTCCATAAATCTTGTGTTTAGGGCCCCTGGAGCATGAAAATCCCTTTAAACATGCTAATTTTAGCTCTAAAACTGATGATCCACCTACAAATGTGAACTGACGTTCAAAAATAAAACATTTGAAAACGGACCATTTTCCAAATTTCTGAAGCATGACGTAATGGGGGGGTGTTATCTCTTTTGTCGAAAATCAGCCGTTTTTGCTTGAACATTAAATGCCTCCAAATGGTATTTAATTAACTTCCCGGGGTGAGGAAACCCTTTTTGAGAACTCAGAGTGAGTAAATTGGCCATTTTCATGCACTTTTAACCATTCCATAAATCTTGTGTTTAGGGCCCCTGGAAGCATGAAAATCACTTTAAACATGCTAATTTTAGCTCTAACACTGATGATCCACCTACAAATGTGAACTGACGTTCAAAAATAAAACATTTGAAAACCGACCATTTTCCACATTTCTGAAGCATGACGTAATGGGGGGGTGTTATCTCTTTTGTGGAAAATCAGCCGTTTTTTGCTTGAACATTAAATGCCTCCAAATGGTATTTAATTAACTTCCCGGGGTGAAGAAACCCTTTTTGAGAACTCAGAGTGAGTAAATTGGCCATTTTCATGCACTTTTAACCATTCCATAAATCTTGTGTTTAGGGCCCCTGGAAGCATGAAAATCACTTTAAACATGCTAATTTTAGCTCTAACACTGATGATCCACCTACAAATGTGAACTGACGTTCAAAAATAAAACATTTGAAAACGGACCATTTTCCAAATTTCTGAAGCATGACGTAATGGGGGGGTGTTATCTCTTTTGTCGAAAATCAGCCGTTTTTGCTTGAACATTAAATGCCTCCAAAATGGTATTTAATTAACTTCCCGGGGTGAAGAAACCCTTTTTGAGAACTCAGAGTGAGTAAATTGGCCATTTTCATGCACTTTTAACCATTCCATAAATCTTGTGTTTAGGGCCCCTGGAAGCATAAAAATCACTTTAAACATGCTAATTTTAGCTCTAACACTGATGATCCACCTACAAATGTGAACTGACGTTCAAAAATAAAACATTTGAAAACGGACCATTTTCCACATTTCTGAAGCATGACGTAATGGGGGGGTGTTAACTCTTTTGTCGAAAATCAGCCGTTTTTGCTTGAACATTAAATGCCTCCAAATGGTATTTAATTAACTTCCTGGGGTGAAGAAACCCTTTTTGAGAACTCAGAGTGAGTAAATTGGCCATTTTCATGCACTTTTAACCATTCCATAAATCTTGTGTTTAGGGCCCCTGGAAGCATGAAAATCACTTTAAACATGCTAATTTTAGCTCTAACACTGATGATCCAACTACAAATGTGAACTGATGTTCAAAAATAAAACATTTGAAAACGGACCATTTTCCACATTTCTGAAGCATGACGTAATGGGGGGGTGTTATCTCTTTTGTCGAAAATCAGCCGTTTTTGCTTAAACAATAAATGTCTCCAAATGGTATTTAATTCACTTCCCGAGCCCCTGCAAGCATGAAAATCATTTTAAACATGCTAATTTTAGCTCTAACACTGATGATCCACCTACAAATGTGAACTGACGTTCAAAAATAAAACATTTGAAAATGGACCATTTTCCACATTTCTGAAGCATGACGTAATGGGGGGGTGTTATCTCTTTTGTCGAAAATCAGCCGTTTTTGCTTGAACATTAAATGCCTCCAAATGGTATTTAATTAACTTCCCGGGGTGAAGAAACCCTTTTTGAGAACTCAGAGTGAGTAAATTGGCCATTTTCATGCACTTTTAACCATTCCATAAATCTTGTGTTTAGGGCCCCTGGAGCATGAAAATCCCTTTAAACATGCTAATTTTAGCTCTAAAACTGATGATCCACCTACAAATGTGAACTGACGTTCAAAAATAAAACATTTGAAAACGGACCATTTTCCAAATTTCTGAAGCATGACGTAATGGGGGGGTGTTATCTCTTTTGTCGAAAATCAGCCGTTTTTGCTTGAACATTAAATGCCTCCAAATGGTATTTAATTAACTTCCCGGGGTGAAGAAACCCTTTTTGAGAACTCAGAGTGAGTAAATTGGCCATTTTCATGCACTTTTAACCATTCCATAAATCTTGTGTTTAGGGCCCCTGGAAGCATGAAAATCACTTTAAACATGCAAATTTTAGCTCTAACACTGATGATCCACCTACAAATGTGAACTGACGTTCAAAAATAAAACATTTGAAAACCGACCATTTTCCACATTTCTGAAGCATGACGTAATGGGGGGGTGTTATCTCTTTTGTGGAAAATCAGCCGTTTTTTGCTTGAACATTAAATGCCTCCAAATGGTATTTAATTAACTTCCCGGGGTGAAGAAACCCTTTTTGAGAACTCAGAGTGAGTAAATTGGCCATTTTCATGCACTTTTAACCATTCCATAAATCTTGTGTTTAGGGCCCCTGGAAGCATGAAAATCACTTTAAACATGCTAATTTTAGCTCTAACACTGATGATCCACCTACAAATGTGAACTGACGTTCCAAAATAAAACATTTGAAAACGGACCATTTTCCACATTTCGGAAGCATGACGTAATGGGGGGGTGTTATCTCTTTTGCCAAAAATCAGCCGTTTTTGCTTGAACATTAAATGCCTCCAAATAGTATTTAATTCACTTCCCGAGCCCCTGGAAGCATGAAAATCACTTTAAACATGCTAATTTTAGCTCTAACACTGATGATCCACCTACAAATGTGAACTGACGTTCAAAAATAAAACATTTGAAAACGGACCATTTTCCACATTTCTGGAGCATGACGTAATGGGGGGTGTTATCTCTTTTGTCGAAAATCAGCCGTTTTTGCTTGAACATTAAATGCCTCCAAATGGTATTTAATTAACTTCCCGGGGTAAAGAAACCCTTTTTGAGAACTCAGAGTGAGTAAATTGGCCATTTTCATGCACTTTTAACCATTCCATAAATCTTGTGTTTAGGGCCCCTGGAAGCATGAAAATCACTTTAAACATGCTAATTTTAGCTCTAACACTGATGATCCACCTACAAATGTGAACTGACGTTCAAAAATAAAACATTTGAAAACGGACCATTTTCCAAATTTCTGAAGCATGACGTAATGGGGGGGTGTTATCTCTTTTGTCGAAAATCAGCCGTTTTTGCTTGAACATTAAATGCCTCCAAAATGGTATTTAATTAACTTCCCGGGGTGAAGAAACCCTTTTTGAGAACTCAGAGTGAGTAAATTGGCCATTTTCATGCACTTTTAACCATTCCATAAATCTTGTGTTTAGGGCCCCTGGAAGCATAAAAATCACTTTAAACATGCTAATTTTAGCTCTAACACTGATGATCCACCTACAAATGTGAACTGACGTTCAAAAATAAAACATTTGAAAACGGACCATTTTCCACATTTCTGAAGCATGACGTAATGGGGGGTGTTAACTCTTTTGTCGAAAATCAGCCGTTTTTGCTTGAACATTAAATGCCTCCAAATGGTATTTAATTAACTTCCTGGGGTGAAGAAACCCTTTTTGAGAACTCAGAGTGAGTAAATTGGCCATTTTCATGCACTTTTAACCATTCCATAAATCTTGTGTTTAGGGCCCCTGGAAGCATGAAAATCACTTTAAACATGCTAATTTTAGCTCTAACACTGATGATCCAACTACAAATGTGAACTGATGTTCAAAAATAAAACATTTGAAAACGGACCATTTTCCACATTTCTGAAGCATGACGTAATGGGGGGGTGTTATCTCTTTTGTCGAAAATCAGCCGTTTTTGCTTGAACAATAAATGTCTCCAAATGGTATTTAATTCACTTCCCCAGCCCCTGCAAGCATGAAAATCATTTTAAACATGCTAATTTTAGCTCTAACACTGATGATCCACCTACAAATGTGAACTGACGTTCAAAAATAAAACATTTGAAAATGGACCATTTTCCACATTTCTGAAGCATGACGTAATGGGGGGTGTTATCTCTTTTGTCGAAAATCAGCCGTTTTTGCTTGAACATTAAATGCCTCCAAATGGTATTTAATTAACTTCCCGGGGTGAAGAAACCCTTTTTGAGAACTCAGAGTGAGTAAATTGGCCATTTTCATGCACTTTTAACCATTCCATAAATCTTGTGTTTAGGGCCCCTGGAGCATGAAAATCCTTTTAAACATGCTAATTTTAGCTCTAAAACTGATGATCCACCTACAAATGTGAACTGACGTTCAAAAATAAAACATTTGAAAACGGACCATTTTCCAAATTTCTGAAGCATGACGTAATGGGGGGGAGTTATCTCTTTTGTCGAAAATCAGCCGTTTTTGCTTGAACATTAAATGCCTCCAAATGGTATTTAATTAACTTCCCGGGGTGAAGAAACCCTTTTTGAGAACTCAGAGTGAGTAAATTGGCCATTTTCATGCACTTTTAACCATTCCATAAATCTTGTGTTTAGGGCCCCTGAAAGCATGAAAATCACTTTAAACATGCTAATTTTAGCTCTAACACTGATGATCCACCTACAAATGTGAACTGACGTTCAAAAATAAAACATTTGAAAACCGACCATTTTCCACATTTCTGAAGCATGACGTAATGGGGGGGTGTTATCTCTTTTGTGGAAAATCAGCCGTTTTTTGCTTGAACATTAAATGCCTCCAAATGGTATTTAATTAACTTCCCGGGGTGAAGAAACCCTTTTTGAGAACTCAGAGTGAGTAAATTGGCCATTTTCATGCACTTTTAACCATTCCATAAATCTTGTGTTTAGGGCCCCTGGAAGCATGAAAATCACTTTAAACATGCTAATTTTAGCTCTAACACTGATGATCCACCTACAAATGTGAACTGACGTTCAAAAATAAAACATTTGAAAACGGACCATTTTCCACATTTCTGAAGCATGACGTAATGGGGGGGTGTTATCTCTTTTGCCAAAAATCAGCCGTTTTTGCTTGAACATTAAATGCCTCCAAATAGTATTTAATTCACTTCCCGAGCCCCTGGAAGCATGAAAATCACTTTAAACATGCTAATTTTAGCTCTAACACTGATGATCCACCTACAAATGTGAACTGACGTTCAAAAATAAAACATTTGAAAACGGACCATTTTCCACATTTCTGAAGCATGACGTAATGGGGGGGTGTTATCTCTTTTGTCGAAAATCAGCCGTTTTTGCTTGAACATTAAATGCCTCCAAATGGTATTTAATTAACTTCCCGGGGTAAAGAAACCCTTTTTGAGAACTCAGAGTGAGTAAATTGGCCATTTTCATGCACTTTTAACCATTCCATAAATCTTGTGTTTAGGGCCCCTGGAAGCATGAAAATCACTTTAAACATGCTAATTTTAGCTCTAACACTGATGATCCACCTACAAATGTGAACTGACGTTCAAAAATAAAACATTTGAAAACGGACCATTTTCCACATTTCTGAAGCATGACGTAAAGGGGGGGTGTTATCTCTTTTGTCGAAAATCAGCCGTTTTTGCTTGAACATTAAATGCCTCCAAATGGTATTTAATTAACTTCCCGGGGTGAAGAAACCCTTTTTGAGAACTCAGAGTGAGTAAATTGGCCATTTTCATGCACTTTTAACCATTCCATAAATCTTGTGTTTAGGGCACCTGGAAGCATGAAAATCACTTTAAACATGCTAATTTTAGCTCTAACATTGATGATCCACCTACAAATGTGAACTGACGTTCAAAAATAAAACATTTGAAAACGGACCATTTTCCAAATTTCTGAAGCATGATGTAACGGGGGGGTGTTATCTCTTTTGTCGAAAATCAGCCGTTTTTGCTTGAACAATAAATGCCTCCAAATGGTATTTAATTAACTTCCCGGGGTGAAGAAACCCTTTTTGAGAACTCAGAGTGAGTAAATTGGCCATTTTCATGCACTTTTAACCATTCCATAAATCTTGTGTTTAGGGCCCCTGGAAGCATAAAAATCACTTTAAACATGCTAATTTTAGCTCTAACACTGATGATCCACCTACAAATGTGAACTGACGTTCAAAAATAAAACATTTGAAAACGGACCATTTTCCACATTTCTGAAGCATGACGTAATGGGGGGGTGTTAACTCTTTTGTCGAAAATCAGCCGTTTTTGCTTGAACATTAAATGCCTCCAAATGGTATTTAATTAACTTCCTGGGGTGAAGAAACCCTTTTTGAGAACTCAGAGTGAGTAAATTGGCCATTTTCATGCACTTTTAACCATTCCATAAATCTTGTGTTTAGGGCCCCTGGAAGCATGAAAATCCCTTTAAACATGCTAATTTTAGCTCTAACATTGATGATCCACCTACAAATGTGAACTGACGTTCAAAAATAAAACATTTGAAAACGGACCATTTTCCAAATTTCTGAAGCATGATGTAACGGGGGGGTATTATCTCTTTTGTCGAAAATCAGCCGTTTTTGCTTGAACATTAAATGCCTCCAAATGGTATTTAATTAACTTCCCGGGGTGAAGAAACCCTTTTTGAGAACTCAGAGTGAGTAAATTGGCCATTTTCATGCACTTTTAACCATTCCATAAATCTTGTGTTTAGGGCCCCTGGAAGCATAAAAATCACTTTAAACATGCTAATTTTAGCTCTAACACTGATGATCCACCTACAAATGTGAACTGACGTTCAAAAATAAAACATTTGAAAACGGACCATTTTCCACATTTCTGAAGCATGACGTAATGGGGGGGTGTTAACTCTTTTGTCGAAAATCAGCCGTTTTTGCTTGAACATTAAATGCCTCCAAATGGTATTTAATTAACTTCCTGGGGTGAAGAAACCCTTTTTGAGAACTCAGAGTGAGTAAATTGGCCATTTTCATGCACTTTTAACCATTCCATAAATCTTGTGTTTAGGGCCCCTGGAAGCATGAAAATCACTTTAAACAATCTAATTTTAGCTCTAACACTGATGATCCAACTACAAATGTGAACTGACGTTCAAAAATAAAACATTTGAAAACTGACCATTTTCCACATTTCTGAAGCATGACGTAATGGGGGGTGTTATCTCTTTTGTCGAAAATCAGCCGTTTTTGCTTGAACATTAAATGCCTCCAAATGGTATTTAATTACCTTCCCGGGGTGAAGAAACCCTTTTTGAGAACTCAGAGTGAGTAAATTGGCCATTTTCATGCACTTTTAACCATTCCATAAATCTTGTGTTTAGGGCCCCTGGAAGCAAGAAAATCACTTTAAACATGCTAATTTTAGCTCTAACACTGATGATCCACCTACAAATGTGAACTGACGTTCAAAAATAAAACATTTGAAAACGGACCATTTTCCACATTTCTGAAGCATGACGTAATGGGGGGGTGTTATCTCTTTTGTCGAAAATCAGCCGTTTTTGCTTGATCATTAAATGCCTCCAAATGGTATTTAATTAACTTCCCGGGGTGAAGAAACCCTTTTTGAGAACTCAGAGTGAGTAAAATGGCCATTTTCATGCAATTTTAACCATTCCATAAATCTTGTGTTTAGGGCCCCTGGAAGCATGAAAATCACTTTAAACATGCTAATTTTAGCTCTAACACTGATGATCCAACTACAAATGTGAACTGATGTTCAAAAATAAAACATTTGAAAACGGACCATTTTCCACATTTCTGAAGCATGACGTAATGGGGGGGTTGTTATCTCTTTTGTCGAAAATCAGCCGTTTTTGCTTGAACAATAAATGTCTCCAAATGGTATTTAATTCACTTCCCGAGCCCCTGGAAGCATGAAAATCACTTTAAACATGCTAATTTTAGCTCTAACACTGATGATCCACCTACAAATGTGAACTGACATTCAAAAATAAAACATTTGAAAACGGACCATTTCCCAGATTTCTGAAGCATGACGTAATGGGGGGGTGTTATCTCTTTTGTCGAAAATCAGCCGTTTTTGCTTGAACATTAAATGCTCCCAAATGGTATTTAATTCACTTCCCGAGCCCCTGAAAGCATGAAAATCACTTTAAACATGCTAATTTTAGCTCTAACACTGATGATCCACCTACAAATTTGAACTGACTTTCAAAAATAAAACATTTGAAAACGGACCATTTCCCACATTTCTGAAGCATGACGTAATGGGGGTGTTATCTCTTTTGTCGAAAATCAGCCGTTTTTGCTTGAACATTAAATGCCTCCAAATGGTATTTAATTAACTTCCCGGGGTGAAGAAACCCTTTTTGAGAACTCAGAGTTAGTAAATTGGCCATTTTCATGCACTTTTTACCATTCCATAAATCTTGTGTTTAGGGCCCCTGGAGCATGAAAATCACTTTAAACATGCTAATTTTAGCTCTAAAACTGATGATCCACCTACAAATGTGAACTGACGTTCAAAAATAAAACATTTGAAAACGGACCATTTTCCAAATTTCTGAAGCATGACGTAATGGGGGGGTGTTATCTCTTTTGTCGAAAATCAGCCGTTTTTGCTTGAACATTAAATGCCTCCAAATGGTATTTAATTAACTTCCCGGGGTGAAGAAACCCTTTTTGAGAACTCAGAGTGAGTAAATTGGCCATTTTCATGCACTTTTAACCATTCCATAAATCTTGTGTTTAGGGCCCTGGAAGCATGAAAATCACTTTAAACATGCTAATTTTAGCTCTAGCACTGATGATCCACCTACAAATGTGAACTGACATTCAAAAATAAAACATTTGAAAACGGACCATTTTTCACATTTCTGAAGCATGACGTAATGGGGGGGTGTTATCTCTTTTGTCGAAAATCAGCCGTTTTTGCTTGAACATTAAATGCCTCCAAATGGTATTTAATTAACTTCCCGGGGTGAAGAAACCCTTTTTGAGAACTCAGAGTGAGTAAATTGGCCATTTTCATGCACTTTTAACCATTCCATAAATCTTGTGTTTAGGGCCCCTGGAAGCAAGAAAATCACTTTAAACATGCTAATTTTAGCTCTAACACTGATGATCCACCTACAAATGTGAACTGACGTTCAAAAATAAAACATTTGAAAACGGACCATTTTCCACATTTCTGAAGCATGACGTAATGGGGGGGTGTTATCTCTTTTGTCGAAAATCAGCCGTTTTTGCTTGAACATTAAATGCCTCCAAATAGTATTTAATTAACTTCCCGGGGTGAAGAAACCATTTTTGAGAACTCAGAGTGAGTAAAATGGCCATTTTCATGCACTTTTAACCATTCCATAAATCTTGTGTTTAGGGCCCCTGGAAGCATGAAAATCACTTTAAACATGCTAATTTTAGCTCTAACACTGATGATCCAACTACAAATGTGAACTGATGTTCAAAAATAAAACATTTGAAAACGGACCATTTTCCACATTTCTGAAGCATGACGTTTAAGGACGGGGTGTTATCTCTTTTGTCGAAAATCAGCCGTTTTTGCTTGAACAATAAATGTCTCCAAATGGTATTTAATTCACTTCCCGAGCCCCTGGAAGCATGAAAATCACTTTAAACATGCTAATTTTAGCTCTAACACTGATGATCCACCTACAAATGTGAACTGACATTCAAAAATAAAACATTTGAAAACGGACCATTTCCCACATTTCTGAAGCATGACGTAATGGGGGGGTGTTATCTCTTTTGTCGAAAATCAGCCGTTTTTGCTTGAACATTAAATGCTCCCAAATGGTATTTAATTCACTTCCCGAGCCCCTGAAAGCATGAAAATCACTTTAAACATGCTAATTTTAGCTCTAACACTGATGATCCACCTACAAATTTGAACTGACTTTCAAAAATAAAACATTTGAAAACGGACCATTTCCCACATTTCTGAAGCATGACGTAATGGGGGTGTTATCTCTTTTGTCGAAAATCAGCCGTTTTTGCTTGAACATTAAATGCCTCCAAATGGTATTTAATTAACTTCCCGGGGTGAAGAAACCCTTTTTGAGAACTCAGAGTGAGTAAATTGGCCATTTTCATGCACTTTTAACCATTCCATAAATCTTGTGTTTAGGGCCCCTGGAGCATGAAAATCACTTTAAACATGCTAATTTTAGCTCTAAAACTGATGATCCACCTACAAATGTGAACTGACGTTCAAAAATAAAACATTTGAAAACGGACCATTTTCCAAATTTCTGAAGCATGACGTAATGGGGGGGTGTTATCTCTTTTGTCGAAAATCAGCCGTTTTTGCTTGAACATTAAATGCCTCCAAATGGTATTTAATTAACTTCCCGGGGTGAAGAAACCCTTTTTGAGAACTCAGAGTGAGTAAATTGGCCATTTTCATGCACTTTTAACCATTCCATAAATCTTGTGTTTAGGGCCCTGGAAGCATGAAAATCACTTTAAACATGCTAATTTTAGCTCTAGCACTGATGATCCACCTACAAATGTGAACTGACATTCAAAAATAAAACATTTGAAAACGGACCATTTTTCACATTTCTGAAGCATGACGTAATGGGGGGGTGTTATCTCTTTTGTCGAAAATCAGCCGTTTTTGCTTGAACATTAAATGCCTCCAAATGGTATTTAATTAACTTCCCGGGGTGAAGAAACCCTTTTTGAGAACTCAGAGTGAGTAAATTGGCCATTTTCATGCACTTTTAACCATTCCATAAATCTTGTGTTTAGGGCCCTGGAAGTATGAAAATCACTTTAAACATGCTAATTTTAGCTCTAACACTGATGATCCACCTACAAATGTGAACTGACATTCAAAAATAAAACATTTGAAAACGGACCATTTTTCACATTTCTGAAGCATGATGTAATGGGGGGGTGTTATCTCTTTTGTCGAAAATCAGCCGTTTTTGCTTGAACATTAAATGCCTCCAAATGGTATTTAATTAACTTCCCGGGTTGAAGAAACCCTTTTTGAGAACTCAGAGTGAGTAAATTGGCCATTTTCATGCACTTTTAACCATTCCATAAATCTTGTGTTTAGGGCCCTGGAAGCAAGAAAATCACTTTAAACATGCTAATTTTAGCTCTAACACTGATGATCCACCTACAAATTTGAACTGACGTTCAAAAATAAAACATTTGAAAACGGACCATTTCCCACATTTCTGAAGCATGACGTAATGGGGGGGTGTTATCTCTTTTGTCAAAAATCAGCCGTTTTTGCTTGAACATTAAATGCCTCCAAATAGTATTTAATTCACTTCCCGAGCCCCTGGAAGCATGAAAATCACTTTAAACATGCTAATTTTAGCTCTAACACTGATGATCCACCTACAAATGTGAACTGACGTTCAAAAATAAAACATTTGAAAACGGACCATTTTCCACATTTCTGAAGCATGACGTAATGGGGGGGTGTTATCTCTTTTGTCGAAAATCAGCCGTTTTTGCTTGAACATTAAATGCCTCCAAATGGTATTTAATTAACTTCCCGGGGTGAAGAAACCCTTTTTGAGAACTCAGAGTGAGTAAATTGGCCATTTTCATGCACTTTTAACCATTCCATAAATCTTGTGTTTAGGGCCCCTGGAGCATGAAAATCACTTTAAACATGCTAATTTTAGCTCTAAAACTGATGATCCACCTACAAATGTGAACTGACGTTCAAAAATAAAACATTTGAAAACGGACCATTTTTCAAATTTCTGAAGCATGACGTAATGGGGGGGTGTTATCTCTTTTGTCGAAAATCAGCCGTTTTTGCTTGAACATTAAATGCCTCCAAATGGTATTTAATTAACTTCCCGGGGTGAAGAAACCCTTTTTGAGAACTCAGAGTGAGTAAAATGGCCATTTTCATGCACTTTTAACCATTCCATAAATCTTGTGTTTAGGTGTCAGATATGATCAAGCACTCTTACCTGAGCTGAACACCAACCTTACCTGTAAGGTGCTTGATCGGTTTTGCAGAGACGCTATGGACCAATCCCCCAAAACCCTACCTTTTCAGCCAGTGATTATTAACACACTAGGATGATGGGTAGCAGTCAGGGAGAGAGGCCGGATCTGACGCTACTTGTTGTCTAGTAGTCGACCTGAAAATATATACAAGAACATATATTTTAGTAAGAATCCTAAGCACTTTAATCTCCTATTCTACTCCTCTAACTCTTCCTTGACTTTTGAGGAAGCAGTCTCCTACCTGCGAACTACTCGATAAGTCTTCGCGTCCAGGATGTCGTCGTCGTGGTGTGCGCAAGGGTTGAGGTTTTCAGTAGAAGGTGGTTGACTTGTCCGCCCCCAGATTAGGTTTTGAAAATGCTATGGAGAGAAACAACACTTATTTGCACTTTCCTTAAACCTTTTCTTTTATCTGTAAAATGCCTTAGAATAAATTCTACTCACTTCCTTTCCCTGCTTGGTAGGTTTAAACACGACTTTTTCCGTAAAGATTAATAGTTTAGTTCACTATTAAAACCATTGAGATTCCGGCTGAAACTTCAGAAAATTCTGTGAGGATAAATATTATCTATACATTTGTTTTAACATGTACCACCTAGGTTTTCAAACGTTATAAACATTAATGTTCGAGTTAGTCTTTGACTTGTTTCACAAAAGAATACCTTGAAAATAACCATATACATTCAAGTTCTAATTAGTCTTTGACTTGTGGTTCACAAAAGAATATGCTGGAAAACACCATTAAATATTATTTGCCAATGTCCAAAACAAAGTCTCTTGAATCCTAAAACAAAGTCTCTTGAATCCTAGCGTTGGGCGCCTTGACGAGAAAAATGTACTTAGCTTTTTATTCTGAGGTATCCGATAATTCCTGGAGGTTGGCTGACTCTGACTCGGGCCTTCGACGATGTACGCGAGCTCTCGAACGCAGGTGTTGCTTCCACGATGCTCCGAAGACCAAGCGTCTTCTGGAACCCTGGGTGTGGCTTTTATAGTCTAGCCACACCCTGGGACGTCGGGGAATGGCAGCGTGCCACGCCCAAACCTGCCGAGCACTCCGAGAACGGAGCACCGAATCATTTTGCATCGCGCACCAAAAAGATGCGTGTCATTTTTAAAGCGCGTCTTTTTTTTCTTTTCTTTGCTGCAATACAAGCGCGTCTTTTTCCCTGGGATTTGACAACATGGAATACCACATGAAAAACGTATAAGAGCTTGAAACATGCATAAAAACGTGAACAGTGAACCTTTACCAATGACATATTGATAACCATAATGACATAGTTCACAGTAACCGGTTTTCCTTACATACTAACCCCCTTTCTTCCTTTTAGGTACAGGAGTGCAGGTTGCACGGGATAGGGGTGGGTTTTCTCGAAGGGTGTTCTAGGCTCGTCATGGGCTTGGAAAGACAGTGTCATGACAGTACCCTCCCCGTAGAATCCCCCCTAATACCATTGGGATTGGCTTTGGTTTGTCTGGGAAACGATTATGGAAAGTCTTTAAGACTTTGGGAGAGTTTTTTAAGTTTTCTAGGGGCTCCCAAGAGCGATCCTCTGGACCATAGCCCTTCCAGTCCACCAAGTAAAACAATTTACCTTTCCTTCTCTTGGAATCTAAGACTGCCTTTACCTCATATTCTAAATCACCCTCTACATCGATTGCAGGTGGCTGAATAAGCTTCCGAGTGTCAGGATCATAAGGTTTCAGTAGTGAGACGTGAAACACTGGGTGGATACGATAAGAATCAGGTAGTTTCAATTTCATGCTGGCAGGATTAACAATCTTTTCTATTGGAAAAGGTCCTATGAATCGAGGACGAAATGTTTTATGATTTTTTAATCTTAGATTTTTTTGTGGCCAGCCACACTTCGTCACCCACTGAATATTCAGGCTGTTTTGACCGATGTTTATCAGCAAATTTCTTTTGTACTTCTTTTGCATGCACTAGCTGCTGCTGAGCTTCTTGTTGAATCGAGACCAGATTATTTACAAAATCAGTGACTGCTGGCATATCATCAGAAACCTTTTTATCTATACCTAGCATATCCTTAGGATGAAAACCATGGACACAGAAAAAGGGTGACATACCAGTTGAAGAATTGTTTGAATTATTATAAGCGAATTCAGCGGCCCAAATAATATCTGACCATTCCTGATCATGGGTGGTTAGTAAACAGCGTAGAAACTGTTCCACTGTCTGATTTGTGCGTTCAGTTAGTCCATCAGTTTGCGGATGATAACTGGATGACATGCGCATTTCCATCTTTAGTGATTTCCCTAGACCTTGCCAAAAATGTGACACAAACTGTGAACCCCTATCTGATAATACCACAGATGGGATTCCGTGTAACCTAACAATCTGTGTGACAAAAATGTGTGCTAACTCCAAGGCAGATGGAAGCTTTTTTAAAGGGATGAAATGAGCATATCTAGAAAAGTGGTCCACTATTGTAAGAATGGTGGTAAACCCTGAAGTGGTGCGAGGCAATTCTACAATGAAATCTAAAGATACCGTATGCCAAGGCTGAGGAGGAACTGGCAAAGGCATAAGAAGACCAGATGGAGATTTATGAACCGCCTTATTCCTGCTACAGACAGTGCATGTTTGTACATATTTCTGAATGTCCTTTAACATGCTCTGCCACCAAAAGTGTCTTTTTATGAGTTGATACATCTTGGTAACCCCTGGATGAATTGACAGCATAGAATCATGGTAATTTTGCATTACTTTTTCTTGTAAATTTGCATTGGGAACAAAAACTTGGTCATTCATAAACAACAAATTATCTTTCCATTGCAACAAAGGAAAACGCTTATTCCATTCAGCAGTTGTATGCTCTTGTAAGGCTTTCTCAATATCAGGTAAAACGTCTGAGTTAACAAGACCAATCTGAAACCTATCCTCTGAAATTATAGGGTGTAACTTTTCCTTTTGTAGATTCAGGTCATCACTTAAACCGATTCTAGATAAAGCATCAGCTTTGTTGTTTTCTTTTCCTGGTCGATAGGTTATGATGAAATCATAATCATTAAAAAACAAAGTCCAACGCAGTTGGCGAGGAGTCAAAGCTTTAGCGGATCTGAGGGTTTGTAGATTCCTGTGATCTGTATATATGGTTATTGGATGTCGAGCCCCTAGCAAGTAGTGTCGCCATTCTTTGAACACAGCTTTTATAGCCAATAACTCTCGATCTGCAATTGCGTAATTCTGTTCAGGAGGGGTTAACTTTCTAGAATAGTATGCAATGGGGTGTAGTTGTCCAGTTTTAATACTTCTCTGAGATAAAATCCCTCCTATGGCAAATTGTGAAGCATCAGCTTCTACTATGAACGGCTGGGAGGGGTCAGGGTGCTTTAACACTGGGGCTGTCACAAATAGATCTTTAAGATCTTGAAAAGCCTGTTCACTTTCTGAAGTCCAATCAAATTTTGTGTTCTTGCGTAACAATTTTGTGATAGGCGTAACTTTTTGAGAAAAATCCTTAATAAATCGCCTATAGAAATTCGCAAAACCCAGAAAACTCTGTATCTGCTTTACTGAAGAGGGACTGGGCCATTCAATTATTGCCTTGACTTTCTTTGGGTCCATTTCAATTCCAGCTGGACTAAGGATATACCCCAGGAAGTCCACTGTGGTCACGTGGAACAAACTTTTTTCAAGTTTGACAAACAAAGAATTTTGTAAAAGCTGTTGAAGAATGGCTCGTACTTGCTTTACATGCTCAGTTTTGTTTTTTGAATAAATTAGGATATCATCAATGTAGACAATACAGCAAATATCCAAAAAATCTCTCAGCACCTCATTTATAAAAAACTGGAACGCCGCTGGTGCATTGCAAAGTCCGAAGGGCATCACCTGGTATTCATATAAACCAAATTTAGTTCTGAAGGCTGTTTTCCATTCATCGCCCTCTCGAACTCGCACCAAATGATATGCGCCTCGCAGATCCAGTTTCGTATAAATGGTGGCATCTTTGATCTGATCAAGTAAGGTCGGAATCAAAGGTAAGGGATATCGATTCTTTACCGTCACATTGTTGATGGCTCGATAGTCGATGCAGGTGCGCAATTCTCCTCCCTTTTTTGGGATAAAGAAGAGAGGAGAAGAGACCGGAGACTTAGAATGTCGGATGAACCCATTGGCCAAGTACTCATCCAAATAATTACGTAGATGTTCATTTTCTTTCTCTGTTAAAGCGTAAATACGACTACAGGGCAAGGATGCCCCTGGGACCAGATCTATTTGACAGTCAAAGTCTCTATGAGGAGGCAATGTCTCTGCCTTTTTCTTGTCAAATACATCCAACAAGTCTTGATATTCTTCAGGTACCCCAGCAACCACTAGAACACTCTTGGATCTTTTTGGAAAGTCATATCCTTGGATTAACAATTCCGAACCTGGGAATTGTTTGAAACACTTAGCATGACAGTAATCGGACTTGAATAAAATACTCCTGTTAGTCCAATCTATATAAGGATTATGTAAAACTAGCCATGGAATCCCCAGAATCAAACCGAATTGAGGTGCATCAATTATGTCAAAAGTTATTTCCTCTGTGTGTTTTTCTGCACAAGTCATGTTTAAAATTTCAGTATGGTATTGTATGAGTCCTGACGTGAGTTCCTTTCCGTCCACAGCCCTAACTACTTCTGGTGAATCCTTAACTATTTGTTCTAGACCTAACTTCTGAAATAATTTAGTGTCAATGAAATTTCCAGTTGCTCCGGAATCAATTAAGGCATCTATGGACCAGGACCGTTCCTTATTCAGTTGAGACTGAAGAAGAATACGCATACTCAGGTGACAATGAGAGGCAGTTGGAGTTAAGGAGGCCAAAGTGATAGACGGACTCGGTAGATTGACCTCTGTATCTACCGAGAGAGCTAGTTTTCCGACTGTTGTATTGTTGCAACTTCAGGCATTTTGGTCTTAGGCCTTACAGGACGTGTGGGACAATCTTTTATAAAATGCCCGGTTTTCCCACAGTACATACATTGGTTCAGTTTTCGGCGCTTCTCTCTCTCATCCTTAGTGAGGGGTCCTCTAACTGTGCCTATTTGCATTGGCTCAACTGGATCAAGTTTAGAAGGGGAAGACTCTGCTCTTACATTCCCTTTTTCTTTAAAGATCATCATTCTAAAGTCTGTTTTCCCCCTCTCGCCTTTCCTTTCAGAAATTCTGTGATTTAATTTAACAACCAGATCTATGAATTCCTCGCAATCTGTAGGTGGATCTAAAATTTGTGTTATCATATCCTTTAAATCATCACGTAACCCACGATAAAACAATGAAACTCTTTTCTCCTCAGGCCACTCTGCTTCAATAACCAGCCTGTTAAAGATTGAAATATAATGTAGAAGATCTGAAGACCCCTGCTTTAAATTCAGCAGTTCATGATCTGCAGATTGCACAAATACATGTTTTGCAAACAATTTCTTCATTGCTCTTTTAAATCTTCTAAAATCAGTTAACATGGGATCATTCCTTTCTACATAAGGTACGGACCATAATGCAGCATCTCCGCCCAAATAGGACAAGATGAATGCCACCTTAGAAGAGTCATCGGGAAATGCTGTAGGTTTCGCCACAAAATGTAACTGACACTGATTTAAGAAAATGGTGAACTTGTTACAATCCCCATAGAACCTCTCAGGTGGTGCTAATGGTATAGAAACTGGAGTAACCACCTGAATTTGAGGATTACCTGACGTATTAGAATTAGCTTCCCCACTATACAGAGTATGCATGGTTGGCTGAAAGATTGGTGGTTTCATATAAGATTTTTTATCTGAAGTAAAGGTCCAGGTCTGAGGACTTGGTGTAATTTTATTCTGAATAGCCGTTAAATCCTTCCTTAATTCTACATTTTCTGCCCTGATTTCTAATAGTACTGTAGCTAAATCCTGCAACGTGATTTGAGGAGATTCATCCATAGCGTCTGGGCAAAACTTTGCCGTGGGCTTGGTCTTCTGTCAGATATGATCAAGCACTCTTACCTGAGCTGAACACCAACCTTACCTGTAAGGTGCTTGATCGGTTTTGCAGAGACGCTATGGACCAATCCCCCAAAACCCTACCTTTTCAGCCAGTGATTATTAACACACTAGGATGATGGGTAGCAGTCAGGGAGAGAGGCCGGATCTGACGCTACTTGTTGTCTAGTAGTCGACCTGAAAATATATACAAGAACATATATTTTAGTAAGAATCCTAAGCACTTTAATCTCCTATTCTACTCCTCTAACTCTTCCTTGACTTTTGAGGAAGCAGTCTCCTACCTGCGAACTACTCGATAAGTCTTCGCGTCCAGGATGTCGTCGTCGTGGTGTGCGCAAGGGTTGAGGTTTTCAGTAGAAGGTGGTTGACTTGTCCGCCCCCAGATTAGGTTTTGAAAATGCTATGGAGAGAAACAACACTTATTTGCACTTTCCTTAAACCTTTTCTTTTATCTGTAAAATGCCTTAGAATAAATTCTACTCACTTCCTTTCCCTGCTTGGTAGGTTTAAACACGACTTTTTCCGTAAAGATTAATAGTTTAGTTCACTATTAAAACCATTGAGATTCCGGCTGAAACTTCAGAAAATTCTGTGAGGATAAATATTATCTATACATTTGTTTTAACATGTACCACCTAGGTTTTCAAACGTTATAAACATTAATGTTCGAGTTAGTCTTTGACTTGTTTCACAAAAGAATACCTTGAAAATAACCATATACATTCAAGTTCTAATTAGTCTTTGACTTGTGGTTCACAAAAGAATATGCTGGAAAACACCATTAAATATTATTTGCCAATGTCCAAAACAAAGTCTCTTGAATCCTAAAACAAAGTCTCTTGAATCCTAGCGTTGGGCGCCTTGACGAGAAAAATGTACTTAGCTTTTTATTCTGAGGTATCCGATAATTCCTGGAGGTTGGCTGACTCTGACTCGGGCCTTCGACGATGTACGCGAGCTCTCGAACGCAGGTGTTGCTTCCACGATGCTCCGAAGACCAAGCGTCTTCTGGAACCCTGGGTGTGGCTTTTATAGTCTAGCCACACCCTGGGACGTCGGGGAATGGCAGCGTGCCACGCCCAAACCTGCCGAGCACTCCGAGAACGGAGCACCGAATCATTTTGCATCGCGCACCAAAAAGATGCGTGTCATTTTTAAAGCGCGTCTTTTTTTTCTTTTCTTTGCTGCAATACAAGCGCGTCTTTTTCCCTGGGATTTGACAACATGGAATACCACATGAAAAACGTATAAGAGCTTGAAACATGCATAAAAACGTGAACAGTGAACCTTTACCAATGACATATTGATAACCATAATGACATAGTTCACAGTAACCGGTTTTCCTTACATACTAACCCCCTTTCTTCCTTTTAGGTACAGGAGTGCAGGTTGCACGGGATAGGGGTGGGTTTTCTCGTAGGGTGTTCTAGGCTCGTCATGGGCTTGGAAAGACAGTGTCATGACATTAGGGCCCCTGGAAGCATGAAAATCACTTTAAACATGCTAATTTTAGCTCTAACACTGATGATCCACCTACAAATGTGAACTGACATTCAAAAATAAAACATTTGAAAACGGACCATTTCCCACATTTCTGAAGCATGACGTAATGGGGGGGTGTTATCTCTTTTGTCGAAAATCAGCCGTTTTTGCTTGAACATTAAATGCTCCCAAATAGTATTTAATTTACTTCCCGAGCCCCTGGAAGCATGAAAATCATTTTAAACATGCTAATTTTAGCTCTAACACTGATGATCCACCTACAAATGTGAACTGACGTTCAAAAATAAAACATTTGAAAATGGACCATTTTCCACATTTCTGAAGCATGACGTAATGGGGGGGTGTTATCTCTTTTGTCGAAAATCAGCCGTTTTTGCTTGAACATTAAATGCCTCCAAATGGTATTTAATTAACTTCCCGGGGTGAAGAAAGCCTTTTTGAGAACTCAGAGTGAGTAAATTGGCCATTTTCATGCACTTTTAACCATTCCATAAATCTTGTGTTTAGGGCCCCTGGAGCATGAAAATCACTTTAAACATGCTAATTTTAGCTCTAAAACTGATGATCCACCTACAAATGTGAACTGACGTTCAAAAATAAAACATTTGAAAACGGACCATTTTCCAAATTTCTGAAGCATGACGTAATGGGGGAGTGTTATCTCTTTTGTCGAAAATCAGCCGTTTTTGCTTGAACATTAAATGCCTCCAAATGGTATTTAATTAACTTCCCGGGGTGAGGAAACCCTTTTTGAGAACTCAGAGTGAGTAAATTGGCCATTTTCATGCACTTTTAACCATTCCATAAATCTTGTGTTTAGGGCCCCTGGAAGCATGAAAATCACTTTAAACATGCTAATTTTAGCTCTAACACTGATGATCCACCTACAAATGTGAACTGACGTTCAAAAATAAAACATTTGAAACCGACCATTTTCCACATTTCTGAAGCATGACGTAATGGGGGGGGTGTTATCTCTTTTGTGGAAAATCAGCCGTTTTTTGCTTGAACATTAAATGCCTCCAAATGGTATTTAATTAACTTCCCGGGGTGAAGAAACCCTTTTTGAGAAATCAGAGTGAGTAAATTGGCCATTTTCATGCACTTTTAACCATTCCATAAATCTTGTGTTTAGGGCCCCTGGAAGCATGAAAATCACTTTAAACATGCTAATTTTAGCTCTAACACTGATGATCCACCTACAAATGTGAACTGACGTTCAAAAATAAAACATTTGAAAACGGACCATTTTCCACATTTCTGGAGCATGACGTAATGGGGGGGTGTTATCTCTTTTGTCGAAAATCAGCCGTTTTTGCTTGAACATTAAATGCCTCCAAATGGTATTTAATTAACTTCCCGGGGTAAAGAAACCCTTTTTGAGAACTCAGAGTGAGTAAATTGGCCATTTTCATGCACTTTTAACCATTCCATAAATCTTGTGTTTAGGGCCCCTGGAAGCATGAAAATCACTTTAAACATGCTAATTTTAGCTCTAACACTGATGATCCACCTACAAATGTGAACTGACGTTCAAAAATAAAACATTTGAAAACGGACCATTTTCCAAATTTCTGAAGCATGACGTAATGGGGGGGTGTTATCTCTTTTGTCGAAAATCAGCCGTTTTTGCTTGAACATTAAATGCCTCCAAAATGGTATTTAATTAACTTCCCGGGGTGAAGAAACCCTTTTTGAGAACTCAGAGTGAGTAAATTGGCCATTTTCATGCACTTTTAACCATTCCATAAATCTTGTGTTTAGGGCCCCTGGAAGCATAAAAATCGCTTTAAACATGCTAATTTTAGCTCTAACACTGATGATCCACCTACAAAAGTGAACTGACGTTCAAAAATAAAACATTTGAAAACGGACCATTTTCCACATTTCTGAAGCATGACGTAATGGGGGGGTGTTAACTCTTTTGTCGAAAATCAGCCGTTTTTGCTTGAACATTAAATGCCTCGAAATGGTATTTAATTAACTTCCTGGGGTGAAGAAACCCTTTTTGAGAACTCAGAGTGAGTAAATTGGCCATTTTCATGCACTTTTAACCATTCCATAAATCTTGTGTTTAGGGCCCCTGGAGCATGAAAATCCCTTTAAACATGCTAATTTTAGCTCTAACACTGATGATCCAACTACAAATGTGAACTGACATTCAAAAATAAAACATTTGAAAATGGACCATTTTCCACATTTCTGAAGCATGACGTAATGGGGGGGTGTTATCTCTTTTGTCGAAAATCAGCCGTTTTTGCTTGAACAATAAATGTCTCCAAATGGTATTTAATTCACTTCCCGAGCCCCTGGAAGCATGAAAATCATTTTAAACATGCTAATTTTAGCTCTAACACTGAGGATCCACCTACAAATGTGAACTGACGTTCAAAAATAAAACATTTGAAAATGGACCATTTTCCACATTTCTGAAGCATGACGTAATGGGGGGGTGTTATCTCTTTTGTCGAAAATCAGCCGTTTTTGCTTGAACATTAAATGCCTCCAAATGGTATTTAATTAACTTCCCGGGGTGAAGAAACCCTTTTTGAGAACTCAGAGTGAGTAAATTGGCCATTTTCATGCACTTTTAACCATTCCATAAATCTTGTGTTTAGGGCCCCTGGAGCATGAAAATCCCTTTAAACATGCTAATTTTAGCTCTAAAACTGATGATCCACCTACAAATGTGAACTGACGTTCAAAAATAAAACATTTGAAAACGGACCATTTTCCAAATTTCTGAAGCATGACGTAATGGGGGGGTGTTATCTCTTTTGTCGAAAATCAGCCGTTTTTGCTTGAACATTAAATGCCTCCAAATGGTATTTAATTAACTTCCCGGGGTGAAGAAAACCTTTTTGAGAACTCAGAGTGAGTAAATTGGCCATTTTCATGCACTTTTAACCATTCCATAAATCTTGTGTTTAGGGCCCCTGGAAGCATGAAAATCACTTTAAACATGCTAATTTTAGCTCTAACACTGATGATCCACCTACAAATGTGAACTGACGTTCAAAAATAAAACATTTGAAAACCGACCATTTTCCACATTTCTGAAGCATGACGTAATGGGGGGGTGTTATCTCTTTTGTGGAAAATCAGCCGTTTTTGCTTGAACATTAAATGCCTCCAAATGGTATTTAATTAACTTCCCGGGGTGAAGAAACCCTTTTTGAGAACTCAGAGTGAGTAAATTGGCCATTTTCATGCACTTTTAACCATTCCATAAATCTTGTGTTTAGGGCCCTGGAAGTATGAAAATCACTTTAAACATGCTAATTTTAGCTCTAACACTGATGATCCACCTACAAATGTGAACTGACATTCAAAAATAAAACATTTGAAAACGGACCATTTTTCACATTTCTGAAGCATGATGTAATGGGGGGGTGTTATCTCTTTTGTCGAAAATCAGCCGTTTTTGCTTGAACATTAAATGCCTCCAAATGGTATTTAATTAACTTCCCGGGTTGAAGAAACCCTTTTTGAGAACTCAGAGTGAGTAAATTGGCCATTTTCATGCACTTTTAACCATTCCATAAATCTTGTGTTTAGGGCCCTGGAAGCAAGAAAATCACTTTAAACATGCTAATTTTAGCTCTAACACTGATGATCCACCTACAAATTTGAACTGACGTTCAAAAATAAAACATTTGAAAACGGACCATTTCCCACATTTCTGAAGCATGACGTAATGGGGGGGTGTTATCTCTTTTGTCAAAAATCAGCCGTTTTTGCTTGAACATTAAATGCCTCCAAATAGTATTTAATTCACTTCCCGAGCCCCTGGAAGCATGAAAATCACTTTAAACATGCTAATTTTAGCTCTAACACTGATGATCCACCTACAAATGTGAACTGACGTTCAAAAATAAAACATTTGAAAACGGACCATTTTCCACATTTCTGAAGCATGACGTAATGGGGGGGTGTTATCTCTTTTGTCGAAAATCAGCCGTTTTTGCTTGAACATTAAATGCCTCCAAATGGTATTTAATTAACTTCCCGGGGTGAAGAAACCCTTTTTGAGAACTCAGAGTGAGTAAATTGGCCATTTTCATGCACTTTTAACCATTCCATAAATCTTGTGTTTAGGGCCCCTGGAGCATGAAAATCACTTTAAACATGCTAATTTTAGCTCTAAAACTGATGATCCACCTACAAATGTGAACTGACGTTCAAAAATAAAACATTTGAAAACGGACCATTTTCCAAATTTCTGAAGCATGACGTAATGGGGGGGTGTTATCTCTTTTGTCGAAAATCAGCCGTTTTTGCTTGAACATTAAATGCCTCCAAATGGTATTTAATTAACTTCCCGGGGTGAAGAAACCCTTTTTGAGAACTCAGAGTGAGTAAAATGGCCATTTTCATGCACTTTTAACCATTCCATAAATCTTGTGTTTAGGGCCCCTGGAAGCATGAAAATCACTTTAAACATGCTAATTTTAGCTCTAACACTGATGATCCACCTACAAATGTGAACTGACATTCAAAAATAAAACATTTGAAAACGGACCATTTCCCACATTTCTGAAGCATGACGTAATGGGGGGGTGTTATCTCTTTTGTCGAAAATCAGCCGTTTTTGCTTGAACATTAAATGCTCCCAAATAGTATTTAATTTACTTCCCGAGCCCCTGGAAGCATGAAAATCATTTTAAACATGCTAATTTTAGCTCTAACACTGATGATCCACCTACAAATGTGAACTGACGTTCAAAAATAAAACATTTGAAAATGGACCATTTTCCACATTTCTGAAGCATGACGTAATGGGGGGGTGTTATCTCTTTTGTCGAAAATCAGCCGTTTTTGCTTGAACATTAAATGCCTCCAAATGGTATTTAATTAACTTCCCGGGGTGAAGAAAGCCTTTTTGAGAACTCAGAGTGAGTAAATTGGCCATTTTCATGCACTTTTAACCATTCCATAAATCTTGTGTTTAGGGCCCCTGGAGCATGAAAATCACTTTAAACATGCTAATTTTAGCTCTAAAACTGATGATCCACCTACAAATGTGAACTGACGTTCAAAAATAAAACATTTGAAAACGGACCATTTTCCAAATTTCTGAAGCATGACGTAATGGGGGAGTGTTATCTCTTTTGTCGAAAATCAGCCGTTTTTGCTTGAACATTAAATGCCTCCAAATGGTATTTAATTAACTTCCCGGGGTGAGGAAACCCTTTTTGAGAACTCAGAGTGAGTAAATTGGCCATTTTCATGCACTTTTAACCATTCCATAAATCTTGTGTTTAGGGCCCCTGGAAGCATGAAAATCACTTTAAACATGCTAATTTTAGCTCTAACACTGATGATCCACCTACAAATGTGAACTGACGTTCAAAAATAAAACATTTGAAAACCGACCATTTTCCACATTTCTGAAGCATGACGTAATGGGGGGGTGTTATCTCTTTTGTGGAAAATCAGCCGTTTTTTGCTTGAACATTAAATGCCTCCAAATGGTATTTAATTAACTTCCCGGGGTGAAGAAACCCTTTTTGAGAAATCAGAGTGAGTAAATTGGCCATTTTCATGCACTTTTAACCATTCCATAAATCTTGTGTTTAGGGCCCCTGGAAGCATGAAAATCACTTTAAACATGCTAATTTTAGCTCTAACACTGATGATCCACCTACAAATGTGAACTGACGTTCAAAAATAAAACATTTGAAAACGGACCATTTTCCACATTTCTGGAGCATGACGTAATGGGGGGGTGTTATCTCTTTTGTCGAAAATCAGCCGTTTTTGCTTGAACATTAAATGCCTCCAAATGGTATTTAATTAACTTCCCGGGGTAAAGAAACCCTTTTTGAGAACTCAGAGTGAGTAAATTGGCCATTTTCATGCACTTTTAACCATTCCATAAATCTTGTGTTTAGGGCCCCTGGAAGCATGAAAATCACTTTAAACATGCTAATTTTAGCTCTAACACTGATGATCCACCTACAAATGTGAACTGACGTTCAAAAATAAAACATTTGAAAACGGACCATTTTCCAAATTTCTGAAGCATGACGTAATGGGGGGGTGTTATCTCTTTTGTCGAAAATCAGCCGTTTTTGCTTGAACATTAAATGCCTCCAAAATGGTATTTAATTAACTTCCCGGGGTGAAGAAACCCTTTTTGAGAACTCAGAGTGAGTAAATTGGCCATTTTCATGCACTTTTAACCATTCCATAAATCTTGTGTTTAGGGCCCCTGGAAGCATAAAAATCGCTTTAAACATGCTAATTTTAGCTCTAACACTGATGATCCACCTACAAAAGTGAACTGACGTTCAAAAATAAAACATTTGAAAACGGACCATTTTCCACATTTCTGAAGCATGACGTAATGGGGGGGTGTTAACTCTTTTGTCGAAAATCAGCCGTTTTTGCTTGAACATTAAATGCCTCGAAATGGTATTTAATTAACTTCCTGGGGTGAAGAAACCCTTTTTGAGAACTCAGAGTGAGTAAATTGGCCATTTTCATGCACTTTTAACCATTCCATAAATCTTGTGTTTAGGGCCCCTGGAAGCATGAAAATCACTTTAAACATCCTAATTTTAGCTCTAACACTGATGATCCAACTACAAATGTGAACTGACATTCAAAAATAAAACATTTGAAAATGGACCATTTTCCACATTTCTGAAGCATGACGTAATGGGGGGGTGTTATCTCTTTTGTCGAAAATCAGCCGTTTTTGCTTGAACAATAAATGTCTCCAAATGGTATTTAATTCACTTCCCGAGCCCCTGGAAGCATGAAAATCATTTTAAACATGCTAATTTTAGCTCTAACACTGAGGATCCACCTACAAATGTGAACTGACGTTCAAAAATAAAACATTTGAAAATGGACCATTTTCCACATTTCTGAAGCATGACGTAATGGGGGGGTGTTATCTCTTTTGTCGAAAATCAGCCGTTTTTGCTTGAACATTAAATGCCTCCAAATGGTATTTAATTAACTTCCCGGGGTGAAGAAACCCTTTTTGAGAACTCAGAGTGAGTAAATTGGGCATTTTCATGCACTTTTAACCATTCCATAAATCTTGTGTTTAGGGCCCCTGGAGCATGAAAATCCCTTTAAACATGCTAATTTTAGCTCTAAAACTGATGATCCACCTACAAATGTGAACTGACGTTCAAAAATAAAACATTTGAAAACGGACCATTTTCCAAATTTCTGAAGCATGACGTAATGGGGGGGTGTTATCTCTTTTGTCGAAAATCAGCCGTTTTTGCTTGAACATTAAATGCCTCCAAATGGTATTTAATTAACTTCCCGGGGTGAAGAAAACCTTTTTGAGAACTCAGAGTGAGTAAATTGGCCATTTTCATGCACTTTTAACCATTCCATAAATCTTGTGTTTAGGGCCCCTGGAAGCATGAAAATCACTTTAAACATGCTAATTTTAGCTCTAACACTGAGGATCCACCTACAAATGTGAACTGACGTTCAAAAATAAAACATTTGAAAATGGACCATTTTCCACATTTCTGAAGCATGACGTAATGGGGGGGTGTTATCTCTTTTGTGGAAAATCAGCCGTTTTTTGCTTGAACATTAAATGCCTCCAAATGGTATTTAATTAACTTCCCGGGGTGAAGAAACCCTTTTTGAGAACTCAGAGTGAGTAAATTGGCCATTTTCATGCACTTTTAACCATTCCATAAATCTTGTGTTTAGGGCCCCTGGAAGCATGAAAATCACTTTAAACATGCTAATTTTAGCTCTAACACTGATGATCCACCTACAAATGTGAACTGACGTTCAAAAATAAAACATTTGAAAACGGACCATTTTCCACATTTCTGAAGCATGACGTAATGGGGGGGTGTTATCTCTTTTGCCAAAAATCAGCCGTTTTTGCTTGAACATTAAATGCCTCCAAATAGTATTTAATTCACTTCCCGAGCCCCTGGAAGCATGAAAATCACTTTAAACATGCTAATTTTAGCTCTAACACTGATGATCCACCTACAAATGTGAACTGACGTTCAAAAATAAAACATTTGAAAACGGACCATTTTCCACATTTCTGAAGCATGACGTAATGGGGGGGTGTTATCTCTTTTGTCGAAAATCAGCCGTTTTTGCTTGAACATTAAATGCCTCCAAATGGTATTTAATTAACTTCCCGGGGTAAAGAAACCTTTTTTGAGAACTCAGAGTGAGTAAATTGGCCATTTTCATGCACTTTTAACCATTCCATAAATCTTGTGTTTAGGGCCCCTGGAAGCATGAAAATCACTTTAAACATGCTAATTTTAGCTCTAACACTGATGATCCACCTACAAATGTGAACTGACGTTCAAAAATAAAACATTTGAAAACGGACCATTTTCCACATTTCTGAAGCATGACGTAAAGGGGGGGTGTTATCTCTTTTGTCGAAAATCAGCCGTTTTTGCTTGAACATTAAATGCCTCCAAATGGTATTTAATTAACTTCCCGGGGTGAAGAAACCCTTTTTGAGAACTCAGAGTGAGTAAATTGGCCATTTTCATGCACTTTTAACCATTCCATAAATCTTGTGTTTAGGGCCCCTGGAAGCATAAAAATCACTTTAAACATGCTAATTTTAGCTCTAACACTGATGATCCACCTACAAATGTGAACTGACGTTCAAAAATAAAACATTTGAAAACGGACCATTTTCCACATTTCTGACGCATGACGTAATGGGGGGTGTTAACTCTTTTGTCGAAAATCAGCCGTTTTTGCTTGAACATTAAATGCCTCCAAATGGTATTTAATTAACTTCCTGGGGTGAAGAAACCCTTTTTGAGAACTCAGAGTGAGTAAATTGGCCATTTTCATGCACTTTTAACCATTCCATAAATCTTGTGTTTAGGGCCCCTGGAAGCATGAAAATCACTTTAAACAATCTAATTTTAGCTCTAACACTGATGATCCAACTACAAATGTGAACTGACGTTCAAAAATAAAACATTTGAAAACTGACCATTTTCCACATTTCTGAAGGATGACGTAATGGGGGGGTGTTATTTCTTTTGTCGAAAATCAGCCGTTTTTGCTTGAATATTAAATGCCTCCAAATGGTATTTAATTACCTTCCCGGGGTGAAGAAACCCTTTTTGAGAACTCAGAGTGAGTAAATTGGCCATTTTCATGCACTTTTAACCATTCCATAAATCTTGTGTTTAGGGCCCCTGGAAGCAAGAAAATCACTTTAAACATGCTAATTTTAGCTCTAACACTGATGATCCACCTACAAATGTGAACTGACGTTCAAAAATAAAACATTTGAAAACGGACCATTTTCCACATTTCTGAAGCATGACGTAATGGGGGGGTGTTATCTCTTTTGTCGAAAATCAGCCGTTTTTGCTTGAACATTAAATGCCTCCAAATGGTATTTAATTAACTTCCCGGGGTAAAGAAACCCTTTTTGAGAACTCAGAGTGAGTAAATTGGCCATTTTCATGCACTTTTAACCATTCCATAAATCTTGTGTTTAGGGCCTCTGGAAGCATGAAAATCACTTTAAACATGCTAATTTTAGCTCTAACACTGATGATCCACCTACAAATGTGAACTGACGTTCAAAAATAAAACATTTGAAAACGGACCATTTTCCACATTTCTGAAGCATGACGTAATGGGGGGGTGTTATCTCTTTTGTCGAAAATCAGCCGTTTTTGCTTGAACATTAAATGCCTCCAAATGGTATTTAATTAACTTCCCGGGGTGAAGAAATCCTTTTTGAGAACTCAGAGTGAGTAAATTGGCCATTTTCATGCACTTTTAACCATTCCATAAATCTTGTGTTTAGGGCCCGTGGAAGCATGAAAATCACTTTAAACATGCTAATTTTAGCTCTAACACTGATGATCCACCTACAAATGTGAACTGACGTTCAAAAATAAAACAATTGAAAACGGACCATTTTCCAAATTTCTGAAGCATGACGTAATGGGGGGGTGTTATCTCTTTTGCCAAAAATCAGCCGTTTTTGCTTGAACATTAAATGCCTCCAAATAGTATTTAATTCACTTCCCGAGCCCCTGGAAGCATGAAAATCACTTTAAACATGCTAATTTTAGCTCTAACACTGATGATCCACCTACAAATGTGAACTGACGTTCAAAAATAAAACATTTGAAAACCGACCATTTTCCACATTTCTGAAGCATGACGTAATGGGGGGGTGTTAACTCTTTTGTCGAAAATCAGCCGTTTTTGCTTGAACATTAAATGCCTCGAAATGGTATTTAATTAACTTCCTGGGGTGAAGAAACCCTTTTTGAGAACTCAGAGTGAGTAAATTGGCCATTTTCATGCACTTTTAACCATTCCATAAATCTTGTGTTTAGGGCCCCTGGAAGCATGAAAATCACTTTAAACATCCTAATTTTAGCTCTAACACTGATGATCCAACTACAAATGTGAACTGACGTTCAAAAATAAAACATTTGAAAATGGACCATTTTCCACATTTCTGAAGCATGACGTAATGGGGGGGTGTTATCTCTTTTGTCGAAAATCAGCCGTTTTTGCTTGAACAATAAATGTCTCCAAATGGTATTTAATTCACTTCCCGAGCCCCTGGAAGCATGAAAATCATTTTAAACATGCTAATTTTAGCTCTAACACTGATGATCCACCTACAAATGTGAACTGACGTTCAAAAATAAAACATTTGAAAACGGACCATTTTCCACATTTCTGAAGCATGACGTAATGGGGGGGTGTTAACTCTTTTGTCGAAAATCAGCCGTTTTTGCTTGAACATTAAATGCCTCCAAATGGTATTTAATTAACTTCCTGGGGTGAAGAAACCCTTTTTGAGAACTCAGAGTGAGTAAATTGGCCATTTTCATGCACTTTTAACCATTCCATAAATCTTGTGTTTAGGGCCCCTGGAAGCATGAAAATCACTTTAAACATCCTAATTTTAGCTCTAACACTGATGATCCAACTACAAATGTGAACTGACGTTCAAAAATAAAACATTTGAAAATGGACCATTTTCCACATTTCTGAAGCATGACGTAATGGGGGGGTGTTATCTCTTTTGTCGAAAATCAGCCGTTTTTGCTTGAACAATAAATGTCTCCAAATGGTATTTAATTCACTTCCCGAGCCCCTGGAAGCATGAAAATCATTTTAAACATGCTAATTTTAGCTCTAACACTGATGATCCACCTACAAATGTGAACTGACGTTCAAAAATAAAACATTTGAAAACGGACCATTTTCCAAATTTCTGAAGCATGACGTAATGGGGGGGTGTTATCTCTTTTGTCGAAAATCAGCCGTTTTTGCTTGAACATTAAATGCCTCCAAATGGTATTTAATTAACTTCCCGGGGTAAAGAAACCCTTTTTGAGAACTCAGAGTGAGTAAATTGGCCATTTTCATGCACTTTTAACCATTCCATAAATCTTGTGTTTAGGGCCCCTGGAAGCATGAAAATCACTTTAAACATGCTAATTTTAGCTCTAACACTGATGATCCACCTACAAATGTGAACTGACGTTCAAAAATAAAACATTTGAAAACGGACCATTTTCCAAATTTCTGAAGCATGACGTAATGGGGGGGTGTTATCTCTTTTGTCGAAAATCAGCCGTTTTTGCTTGAACATTAAATGCCTCCAAAATGGTATTTAATTAACTTCCCGGGGTGAAGAAACCCTTTTTGAGAACTCAGAGTGAGTAAATTGGCCATTTTCATGCACTTTTAACCATTCCATAAATCTTGTGTTTAGGGCCCCTGGAAGCATAAAAATCACTTTAAACATGCTAATTTTAGCTCTAACACTGATGATCCACCTACAAATGTGAACTGACGTTCAAAAATAAAACATTTGAAAACGGACCATTTTCCACATTTCTGAAGCATGACGTAATGGGGGGGGTGTTAACTCTTTTGTCGAAAATCAGCCGTTTTTGCTTGAACATTAAATGCCTCGAAATGGTATTTAATTAACTTCCTGGGGTGAAGAAACCCTTTTTGAGAACTCAGAGTGAGTAAATTGGCCATTTTCATGCACTTTTAACCATTCCATAAATCTTGTGTTTAGGGCCCCTGGAAGCATGAAAATCACTTTAAACATCCTAATTTTAGCTCTAACACTGATGATCCAACTACAAATGTGAACTGACGTTCAAAAATAAAACATTTGAAAATGGACCATTTTCCACATTTCTGAAGCATGACGTAATGGGGGGGTGTTATCTCTTTTGTCGAAAATCAGCCGTTTTTGCTTGAACAATAAATGTCTCCAAATGGTATTTAATTCACTTCCCGAGCCCCTGGAAGCATGAAAATCATTTTAAACATGCTAATTTTAGCTCTAACACTGAGGATCCACCTACAAATGTGAACTGACGTTCAAAAATAAAACATTTGAAAATGGACCATTTTCCACATTTCTGAAGCATGACGTAATGGGGGGGTGTTATCTCTTTTGTCGAAAATCAGCCGTTTTTGCTTGAACATTAAATGCCTCCAAATGGTATTTAATTAACTTCCCGGGGTGAAGAAACCCTTTTTGAGAACTCAGAGTGAGTAAATTGGCCATTTTCATGCACTTTTAACCATTCCATAAATCTTGTGTTTAGGGCCCCTGGAGCATGAAAATCCCTTTAAACATGCTAATTTTAGCTCTAAAACTGATGATCCACCTACAAATGTGAACTGACGTTCAAAAATAAAACATTTGAAAACGGACCATTTTCCAAATTTCTGAAGCATGACGTAATGGGGGGGTGTTATCTCTTTTGTCGAAAATCAGCCGTTTTTGCTTGAACATTAAATGCCTCCAAATGGTATTTAATTAACTTCCCGGGGTGAAGAAAACCTTTTTGAGAACTCAGAGTGAGTAAATTGGCCATTTTCATGCACTTTTAACCATTCCATAAATCTTGTGTTTAGGGCCCCTGGAAGCATGAAAATCACTTTAAACATGCTAATTTTAGCTCTAACACTGATGATCCACCTACAAATGTGAACTGACGTTCAAAAATAAAACATTTGAAAACCGACCATTTTCCACATTTCTGAAGCATGACGTAATGGGGGGGTGTTATCTCTTTTGTGGAAAATCAGCCGTTTTTTGCTTGAACATTAAATGCCTCCAAATGGTATTTAATTAACTTCCCGGGGTGAAGAAACCCTTTTTGAGAACTCAGAGTGAGTAAATTGGCCATTTTCATGCACTTTTAACCATTCCATAAATCTTGTGTTTAGGGCCCCTGGAAGCATGAAAATCACTTTAAACATGCTAATTTTAGCTCTAACACTGATGATCCACCTACAAATGTGAACTGACGTTCAAAAATAAAACATTTGAAAACGGACCATTTTCCACATTTCTGAAGCATGACGTAATGGGGGGGTGTTATCTCTTTTGCCAAAAATCAGCCGTTTTTGCTTGAACATTAAATGCCTCCAAATAGTATTTAATTTACTTCCCGAGCCCCTGGAAGCATGAAAATCACTTTAAACATGCTAATTTTAGCTCTAACACTGATGATCCACCTACAAATGTGAACTGACGTTCAAAAATAAAACATTTGAAAACGGACCATTTTCCACATTTCTGAAGCATGACGTAATGGGGGGGTGTTATCTCTTTTGTCGAAAATCAGCCGTTTTTGCTTGAACATTAAATGCCTCCAAATGGTATTTAATTAACTTCCCGGGGTAAAGAAACCTTTTTTGAGAACTCAGAGTGAGTAAATTGGCCATTTTCATGCACTTTTAACCATTCCATAAATCTTGTGTTTAGGGCCCCTGGAAGCATGAAAATCACTTTAAACATGCTAATTTTAGCTCTAACACTGATGATCCACCTACAAATGTGAACTGACGTTCAAAAATAAAACATTTGAAAACGGACCATTTTCCACATTTCTGAAGCATGACGTAAAGGGGGGGTGTTATCTCTTTTGTCGAAAATCAGCCGTTTTTGCTTGAACATTAAATGCCTCCAAATGGTATTTAATTAACTTCCCGGGGTGAAGAAACCCTTTTTGAGAACTCAGAGTGAGTAAATTGGCCATTTTCATGCACTTTTAACCATTCCATAAATCTTGTGTTTAGGGCCCCTGGAAGCATGAAAATCACTTTAAACATGCTAATTTTAGCTCTAACATTGATGATCCACCTACAAATGTGAACTGACGTTCAAAAATAAAACATTTGAAAACGGACCATTTTCCAAATTTCTGAAGCATGATGTAACGGGGGGGTGTTATCTCTTTTGTCGAAAATCAGCCGTTTTTGCTTGAACATTAAATGCCTCCAAATGGTATTTAATTAACTTCCCGGGGTGAAGAAACCCTTTTTGAGAACTCAGAGTGAGTAAATTGGCCATTTTCATGCACTTTTAACCATTCCATAAATCTTGTGTTTAGGGCCCCTGGAAGCATGAAATCACTTTAAACAATCTAATTTTAGCTCTAACACTGATGATCCAACTACAAATGTGAACTGACGTTCAAAAATAAAACATTTGAAAACTGACCATTTTCCACATTTCTGAAGCATGACGTAATGGGGGGGTGTTATTTCTTTTGTCGAAAATCAGCCGTTTTTGCTTGAATATTAAATGCCTCCAAATGGTATTTAATTACCTTCCCGGGGTGAAGAAACCCTTTTTGAGAACTCAGAGTGAGTAAATTGGCCATTTTCATGCACTTTTAACCATTCCATAAATCTTGTGTTTAGGGCCCCTGGAAGCAAGAAAATCACTTTAAACATGCTAATTTTAGCTCTAACACTGATGATCCACCTACAAATGTGAACTGACGTTCAAAAATAAAACATTTGAAAACGGACCATTTTCCACATTTCTGAAGCATGACGTAATGGGGGGGTGTTATCTCTTTTGTCGAAAATCAGCCGTTTTTGCTTGAACATTAAATGCCTCCAAATGGTATTTAATTAACTTCCCGGGGTAAAGAAACCCTTTTTGAGAACTCAGAGTGAGTAAATTGGCCATTTTCATGCACTTTTAACCATTCCATAAATCTTGTGTTTAGGGCCCCTGGAAGCATGAAAATCACTTTAAACATGCTAATTTTAGCTCTAACACTGATGATCTACCTACAAATGTGAACTGACGTTCAAAAATAAAACATTTGAAAACGGACCATTTTCCACATTTCTGAAGCATGACGTAATGGGGGGGTGTTATCTCTTTTGTCGAAAATCAGCCGTTTTTGCTTGAACATTAAATGCCTCCAAATGGTATTTAATTAACTTCCCGGGGTGAAGAAATCCTTTTTGAGAACTCAGAGTGAGTAAATTGGCCATTTTCATGCACTTTTAACCATTCCATAAATCTTGTGTTTAGGGCCCCTGGAAGCATGAAAATCACTTTAAACATGCTAATTTTAGCTCTAACACTGATGATCCACCTACAAATGTGAACTGACGTTCAAAAATAAAACAATTGAAAACGGACCATTTTCCAAATTTCTGAAGCATGACGTAATGGGGGGGTGTTATCTCTTTTGTCGAAAATCAGCCGTTTTTGCTTGAACATTAAATGCCTCCAAATGGTATTTAATTAACTTCCTGGGGTGAAGAAACCCTTTTTGAGAACCCAGAGTGAGTAAATTGGCCATTTTCATGCACTTTTAACCATTCCATAAATCTTGTGTTTAGGGCCCCTGGAAGCATACAAATCACTTTAAACATGCTAATTTTAGCTCTAACACTGATGATCCACCTACAAATGTGAACTGACGTTCAAAAATAAAACATTTGAAAACTGACCATTTTCCACATTTCTGAAGCATGACGTAATGGGGGGGTGTTATCTCTTTTGCCAAAAATCAGCCGTTTTTGCTTGAACATTAAATGCCTCCAAATGGTATTTAATTAACTTCCCGGGGTGAAGAAACCCTTTTTGAGAACTCAGAGTGAGTAAATTGGCCATTTTCATGCACTTTTAACCATTCCATAAATCTTGTGTTTAGGGCCCCTGGAAGCATGAAAATCACTTTAAACATGCTAATTTTAGCTCTAACACTGATGATCCACCTACAAATGTGAACTGACGTTCAAAAATAAAACATTTGAAAACCGACCATTTTCCACATTTCTGAAGCATGACGTAATGGGGGGGTGTTATCTCTTTTGTGGAAAATCAGCCGTTTTTTGCTTGAACATTAAATGCCTCCAAATGGTATTTAATTAACTTCCCGGGGTGAAGAAACCCTTTTTGAGAACTCAGAGTGAGTAAATTGGCCATTTTCATGCACTTTTAACCATTCCATAAATCTTGTGTTTAGGGCCCCTGGAAGCATGAAAATCACTTTAAACATGCTAATTTTAGCTCTAACACTGATGATCCACCTACAAATGTGAACTGACGTTCAAAAATAAAACATTTGAAAACGGACCATTTTCCACATTTCTGAAGCATGACGTAATGGGGGGGTGTTATCTCTTTTGCCAAAAATCAGCCGTTTTTGCTTGAACATTAAATGCCTCCAAATAGTATTTAATTTACTTCCCGAGCCCCTGGAAGCATGAAAATCACTTTAAACATGCTAATTTTAGCTCTAACACTGATGATCCACCTACAAATGTGAACTGACGTTCAAAAATAAAACATTTGAAAACGGACCATTTTCCACATTTCTGAAGCATGACGTAATGGGGGGGTGTTATCTCTTTTGTCGAAAATCAGCCGTTTTTGCTTGAACATTAAATGCCTCCAAATGGTATTTAATTAACTTCCCGGGGTAAAGAAACCTTTTTTGAGAACTCAGAGTGAGTAAATTGGCCATTTTCATGCACTTTTAACCATTCCATAAATCTTGTGTTTAGGGCCCCTGGAAGCATGAAAATCACTTTAAACATGCTAATTTTAGCTCTAACACTGATGATCCACCTACAAATGTGAACTGACGTTCAAAAATAAAACATTTGAAAACGGACCATTTTCCACATTTCTGAAGCATGACGTAAAGGGGGGGTGTTATCTCTTTTGTCGAAAATCAGCCGTTTTTGCTTGAACATTAAATGCCTCCAAATGGTATTTAATTAACTTCCCGGGGTGAAGAAACCCTTTTTGAGAACTCAGAGTGAGTAAATTGGCCATTTTCATGCACTTTTAACCATTCCATAAATCTTGTGTTTAGGGCCCCTGGAAGCATGAAAATCACTTTAAACATGCTAATTTTAGCTCTAACATTGATGATCCACCTACAAATGTGAACTGACGTTCAAAAATAAAACATTTGAAAACGGACCATTTTCCAAATTTCTGAAGCATGATGTAACGGGGGGGTGTTATCTCTTTTGTCGAAAATCAGCCGTTTTTGCTTGAACATTAAATGCCTCCAAATGGTATTTAATTAACTTCCCGGGGTGAAGAAACCCTTTTTGAGAACTCAGAGTGAGTAAATTGGCCATTTTCATGCACTTTTAACCATTCCATAAATCTTGTGTTTAGGGCCCCTGGAAGCATGAAATCACTTTAAACAATCTAATTTTAGCTCTAACACTGATGATCCAACTACAAATGTGAACTGACGTTCAAAAATAAAACATTTGAAAACTGACCATTTTCCACATTTCTGAAGCATGACGTAATGGGGGGGTGTTATTTCTTTTGTCGAAAATCAGCCGTTTTTGCTTGAATATTAAATGCCTCCAAATGGTATTTAATTACCTTCCCGGGGTGAAGAAACCCTTTTTGAGAACTCAGAGTGAGTAAATTGGCCATTTTCATGCACTTTTAACCATTCCATAAATCTTGTGTTTAGGGCCCCTGGAAGCAAGAAAATCACTTTAAACATGCTAATTTTAGCTCTAACACTGATGATCCACCTACAAATGTGAACTGACGTTCAAAAATAAAACATTTGAAAACGGACCATTTTCCACATTTCTGAAGCATGACGTAATGGGGGGGTGTTATCTCTTTTGTCGAAAATCAGCCGTTTTTGCTTGAACATTAAATGCCTCCAAATGGTATTTAATTAACTTCCCGGGGTAAAGAAACCCTTTTTGAGAACTCAGAGTGAGTAAATTGGCCATTTTCATGCACTTTTAACCATTCCATAAATCTTGTGTTTAGGGCCCCTGGAAGCATGAAAATCACTTTAAACATGCTAATTTTAGCTCTAACACTGATGATCTACCTACAAATGTGAACTGACGTTCAAAAATAAAACATTTGAAAACGGACCATTTTCCACATTTCTGAAGCATGACGTAATGGGGGGGTGTTATCTCTTTTGTCGAAAATCAGCCGTTTTTGCTTGAACATTAAATGCCTCCAAATGGTATTTAATTAACTTCCCGGGGTGAAGAAATCCTTTTTGAGAACTCAGAGTGAGTAAATTGGCCATTTTCATGCACTTTTAACCATTCCATAAATCTTGTGTTTAGGGCCCCTGGAAGCATGAAAATCACTTTAAACATGCTAATTTTAGCTCTAACACTGATGATCCACCTACAAATGTGAACTGACGTTCAAAAATAAAACAATTGAAAACGGACCATTTTCCAAATTTCTGAAGCATGACGTAATGGGGGGGTGTTATCTCTTTTGTCGAAAATCAGCCGTTTTTGCTTGAACATTAAATGCCTCCAAATGGTATTTAATTAACTTCCTGGGGTGAAGAAACCCTTTTTGAGAACCCAGAGTGAGTAAATTGGCCATTTTCATGCACTTTTAACCATTCCATAAATCTTGTGTTTAGGGCCCCTGGAAGCATACAAATCACTTTAAACATGCTAATTTTAGCTCTAACACTGATGATCCACCTACAAATGTGAACTGACGTTCAAAAATAAAACATTTGAAAACTGACCATTTTCCACATTTCTGAAGCATGACGTAATGGGGGGGTGTTATCTCTTTTGCCAAAAATCAGCCGTTTTTGCTTGAACATTAAATGCCTCCAAATAGTATTTAATTCACTTCCCGAGCCCCTGGAAGCATGAAAATCACTTTAAACATGCTAATTTTAGCTCTAACACTGATGATCCACCTACAAATGTGAACTGACGTTCAAAAATAAAACATTTGAAAACCGACCATTTTCCACATTTCTGAAGCATGACGTAATGGGGGGGTGTTATCTCTTTTGTCGAAAATCAGCCGTTTTTGCTTGAACATTAAATGCCTCCAAATGGTATTTAATTAATTTCCCGGGGTAAAGAAACCCTTTTTGAGAACTCAGAGTGAGTAAATTGGCCATTTTCATGCACTTTTAACCATTCCATAAATCTTGTGTTTAGGGCCCCTGGAAGCATGAAAATCACTTTAAACATGCTAATTTTAGCTCTAACACTGATGATCCACCTACAAATGTGAACTGACGTTCAAAAATAAAACATTTGAAAACGGACCATTTTCCACATTTCTGAAGCATGACGTAATGGGGGGGTGTTATCTCTTTTGTCGAAAATCAGCCGTTTTTGCTTGAACATTAAATGCCTCCAAATGGTATTTAATTAACTTCCCGGGGTGAAGAAATCCTTTTTGAGAACTCAGAGTGAGTAAATTGGCCATTTTCATGCACTTTTAACCATTCCATAAATCTTGTGTTTAGGGCCCCTGGAAGCATGAAAATCACTTTAAACATGCTAATTTTAGCTCTAACACTGATGATCCACCTACAAATGTGAACTGACGTTCAAAAATAAAACAATTGAAAACGGACCATTTTCCACATTTCTGAAGCATGACGTAATGGGGGGGGTGTTATCTCTTTTGCCAAAAATCAGCCGTTTTTGCTTGAACATTAAATGCCTCCAAATAGTATTTAATTCACTTCCCGAGCCCCTGGAAGCATGAAAATCACTTTAAACATGCTAATTTTAGCTCTAACACTGATGATCCACCTACAAATGTGAACTGACGTTCAAAAATAAAACATTTAAAAACGGACCATTTTCCACATTTCTGAAGCATGACGTAATGGGGGGGTGTTATCTCTTTTGTCGAAAATCAGCCGTTTTTGCTTGAACATTAAATGCCTCCAAATGGTATTTAATTAACTTCCCGGGGTAAAGAAACCCTTTTTGAGAACTCAGAGTGAGTAAATTGGCCATTTTCATGCACTTTTAACCATTCCTTAAATCTTGTGTTTAGGGCCCCTGGAAGCATGAAAATCACTTTAAACATGCTAATTTTAGCTCTAACACTGATGATCCACCTACAAATGTGAACTGACGTTCAAAAATAAAACATTTGAAAACGGACCATTTTCCACATTTCTGAAGCATGACGTAATGGGGGTGTTATCTGTTTTGTCGAAAATCAGCCGTTTTTGCTTGAACATTAAATGCCTCCAAATGGTATTTAATTAACTTCCCGGGGTGAAGAAACCCTTTTTGAGAACTCAGAGTGAGTAAATTGGCCATTTTCATGCACTTTTAACCATTCCATAAATCTTGTGTTTAGGGCCCCTGGAGCATGAAAATCACTTTAAACATGCTAATTTTAGCTCTAAAACTGATGATCCACCTACAAATGTGAACTGACGTTCAAAAATAAAACATTTGAAAACGGACCATTTTCCAAATTTCTGAAGCATGACGTAATGGGGGGTGTTATCTCTTTTGTCGAAAATCAGCCGTTTTTGCTTGAACATTAAATGCCTCCAAATGGTATTTAATTAACTTCCCGGGGTGAAGAAACCCTTTTTGAGAACTCAGAGTGAGTAAATTGGCCATTTTCATGCACTTTTAACCATTCCATAAATCTTGTGTTTAGGGCCCTGGAAGCATGAAAATCACTTTAAACATGCTAATTTTAGCTCTAACACTGATGATCCACCTACAAATGTGAACTGACATTCAAAAATAAAACATTTGAAAACGGACCATTTTTCACATTTCTGAAGCATGATGTAATGGGGGGTGTTATCTCTTTTGTCAAAAATCAGCCGTTTTTGCTTGAACATTAAATGCCTCCAAATGGTATTTAATTAACTTCCCGGGGTGAAGAACCCCTTTTTGAGAACTCAGAGTGAGTAAATTGGCCATTTTCATGCACTTTTAACCATTCCATAAATCTTGTGTTTAGGGCCCTGGAAGCATGAAAATCACTTTAAACATGCTAATTTTAGCTCTAACACTGATGATCCACCTACAAATGTGAACTGACGTTCAAAAATAAAACATTTGAAAACGGACCATTTTCCACATTTCTGAAGCATGACGTAATGGGGGGTGTTATCTCTTTTGTCGAAAATCAGCCGTTTTTGCTTGAACATTAAATGCCTCCAAATGGTATTTAATTCACTTCCCGAGCCCCTGAAAGCATGAAAATCACTTTAAACATGCTAATTTTAGCTCTAACACTGATGATCCACCTACAAATTTGAACTGACGTTCAAAAATAAAACATTTGAAAACGGACCATTTCCCACATTTCTGAAGCATGACGTAATGGGGGGGTGTTATCTCTTTTGTCAAAAATCAGCCGTTTTTGCTTGAACATTAAATGCCTTCAAATAGTATTTAATTCACTTCCAGAGCCCCTGGAAGCATGAAAATCACTTTAAACATGCTAATTTTAGCTCTAACACTGATGATCCACCTACAAATGTGAACTGACGTTCAAAAATAAAACATTTGAAAACGGACCATTTTCCACATTTCTGAAGCATGACGTAATGGGGGGGTGTTATCTCTTTTGTCGAAAATCAGCTGTTTTTGCTTGAACATTAAATGCCTCCAAATGGTATTTAATTAACTTCCCGGGGTGAAGAAACCCTTTTTGAGAACTCAGAGTGAGTAAATTGGCCATTTTCATGCACTTTTAACCATTCCATAAATCTTGTGTTTAGGGCCCCTGGAGCATGAAAATCACTTTAAACATGCTAATTTTAGCTCTAAAACTGATGATCCACCTACAAATGTGAACTGACGTTCAAAAATAAAACATTTGAAAACGGACCATTTTCCAAATTTCTGAAGCATGACGTAATGGGGGGGTGTTATCTCTTTTGTCGAAAATCAGCCGTTTTTGCTTGAACATTAAATGCCTCCAAATGGTATTTAATTAACTTCCCGGGGTGAAGAAACCCTTTTTGAGAACTCAGAGTGAGTAAAATGGCCATTTTCATGCACTTTTAACCATTCCATAAATCTTGTGTTTAGGGCCCCTGGAAGCATGAAAATCACTTTAAACATGCTAATTTTAGCTCTAACACTGATGATCCAACTACAAATGTGAACTGATGTTCAAAAATAAAACATTTGAAAACGGACCATTTTCCACATTTCTGAAGCATGACGTAATGGGGGGGGGGTTATCTCTTTTGTCGAAAATCAGCCGTTTTTGCTTGAACAATAAATGTCTCCAAATGGTATTTAATTTACTTCCCGAGCCCCTGGAAGCATGAAAATCACTTTAAACATGCTAATTTTAGCTCTAACACTGATGATCCACCTACAAATGTGAACTGACATTCAAAAATAAAACATTTGAAAACTGACCATTTCCCACATTTCTGAAGCATGACGTAATGGGGGGGTGTTATCTCTTTTGTCGAAAATCAGCCGTTTTTGCTTGAACATTAAATGCTCCCAAATAGTATTTAATTTACTTCCCGAGCCCCTGGAAGCATGAAAATCATTTTAAACATGCTAATTTTAGGTCTAACACTGATGATCCACCTACAAATGTGAACTGACGTTCAAAAATAAAACATTTGAAAATGGACCATTTTCCACATTTCTGAAGCATGACGTAATGGGGGGGTGTTATCTCTTTTGTCGAAAATCAGCCGTTTTTGCTTGAACATTAAATGCCTCCAAATGGTATTTAATTAACTTCCCGGGGTGAAGAAACCCTTTTTGAGAACTCAGAGTGAGTAAATTGGCCATTTTCATGCACTTTTAACCATTCCATAAATCTTGTGTTTAGGGCCCCTGGAAGCATGAAAATCACTTTAAACATCCTAATTTTAGCTCTAACACTGATGATCCAACTACAAATGTGAACTGACGTTCAAAAATAAAACATTTGAAAATGGACCATTTTCCACATTTCTGAAGCATGCCGTAATGGGGGGGTCTTATCTCTTTTGTCGAAAATCAGCCGTTTTTGCTTGAACAATAAATGTCTCCAAATGGTATTTAATTCACTTCCCGAGCCCCTGGAAGCATGAAAATCATTTTAAACATGCTAATTTTAGCTCTAACACTGAGGATCCACCTACAAATGTGAACTGACGTTCAAAAATAAAACATTTGAAAATGGACCATTTTCCACATTTCTGAAGCATGACGTAATGGGGGGGTGTTATCTCTTTTGTCGAAAATCAGCCGTTTTTGCTTGAACATTAAATGCCTCCAAATGGTATTTAATTAACTTCCCGGGGTGAAGAAACCCTTTTTGAGAACTCAGAGTGAGTAAATTGGCCATTTTCATGCACTTTTAACCATTCCATAAATCTTGTGTTTAGGGCCCCTGGAGCATGAAAATCCCTTTAAACATGCTAATTTTAGCTCTAAAACTGATGATCCACCTACAAATGTGAACTGACGTTCAAAAATAAAACATTTGAAAACGGACCATTTTCCAAATTTCTGAAGCATGACGTAATGCGGGGGTGTTATCTCTTTTGTCGAAAATCAGCCGTTTTTGCTTGAACATTAAATGCCTCCAAATGGTATTTAATTAACTTCCCGGGGTGAAGAAACCCTTTTTGAGAACTCAGAGTGAGTAAATTGGCCATTTTCATGCACTTTTAACCATTCCATAAATCTTGTGTTTAGGGCCCCTGGAAGCATGAAAATCACTTTAAACATGCTAATTTTAGCTCTAACACTGATGATCCACCTACAAATGTGAACTGACGTTCAAAAATAAAACATTTGAAAACCGACCATTTTCCACATTTCTGAAGCATGACGTAATGGGGGGGTGTTATCTCTTTTGTGGAAAATCAGCCGTTTTTTGCTTGAACATTAAATGCCTCCAAATGGTATTTAATTAACTTCCCGGGGTGAAGAAACCCTTTTTGAGAACTCAGAGTGAGTAAATTGGCCATTTTCATGCACTTTTAACCATTCCATAAATCTTGTGTTTAGGGCCCCTGGAAGCATGAAAATCACTTTAAACATGCTAATTTTAGCTCTAACACTGATGATCCACCTACAAATGTGAACTGACGTTCAAAAATAAAACATTTGAAAACGGACCATTTTCCACATTTCTGAAGCATGACGTAATGGGGGGGTGTTATCTCTTTTGCCAAAAATCAGCCGTTTTTGCTTGAACATTAAATGCCTCCAAATAGTATTTAATTCACTTCCCGAGCCCCTGGAAGCATGAAAATCACTTTAAACATGCTAATTTTAGCTCTAACACTGATGATCCACCTACAAATGTGAACTGACGTTCAAAAATAAAACATTTGAAAACGGACCATTTTCCACATTTCTGAAGCATGACGTAATGGGGGGGTGTTATCTCTTTTGTCGAAAATCAGCCGTTTTTGCTTGAACATTAAATGCCTCCAAATGGTATTTAATTCACTTCCCGGGGTAAAGAAACCTTTTTTGAGAACTCAGAGTGAGTAAATTGGCCATTTTCATGCACTTTTACCCATTCCATAAATCTTGTGTTTAGGGCCCCTGGAAGCATGAAAATCACTTTAAACATGCTAATTTTAGCTCTAACATTGATGATCCACCTACAAATGTGAACTGACGTTCAAAAATAAAACATTTGAAAACGGACCATTTTCCAAATTTCTGAAGCATGATGTAACGGGGGGGTGTTATCTCTTTTGTCGAAAATCAGCCGTTTTTGCTTGAACATTAAATGCCTCCAAATGGTATTTAATTAACTTCCCGGGGTGAAGAAACCCTTTTTGAGAACTCAGAGTGAGTAAATTGGCCATTTTCATGCACTTTTAACCATTCCATAAATCTTGTGTTTAGGGCCCCTGGAAGCATAAAAATCACTTTAAACATGCTAATTTTAGCTCTAACACTGATGATCCACCTACAAATGTGAACTGACGTTCAAAAATAAAACATTTGAAAACGGACCATTTTCCACATTTCTGAAGCATGACGTAATGGGGGGGTGTTATCTCTTTTGCCAAAAATCAGCCGTTTTTGCTTGAACATTAAATGCCTCCAAATAGTATTTAATTCACTTCCCGAGCCCCTGGAAGCATGAAAATCACTTTAAACATGCTAATTTGAGCTCTAACACTGATGATCCACCTACAAATGTGAACTGACGTTCAAAAATAAAACATTTGAAAACCGACCATTTTCCACATTTCTGAAGCATGACGTAATGGGGGGGTGTTATCTCTTTTGTCGAAAATCAGCCGTTTTTGCTTGAACATTAAATGCCTCCAAATGGTATTTAATTAACTTCCCGGGGTAAAGAAACCCTTTTTGAGAACTCAGAGTGAGTAAATTGGCCATTTTCATGCACTTTTAACCATTCCATAAATCTTGTGTTTAGGGCCCCTGGAAGCATGAAAATCACTTTAAACATGCTAATTTTAGCTCTAACACTGATGATCCACCTACAAATGTGAACTGACGTTCAAAAATAAAACATTTGAAAACGGACCATTTTCCACATTTCTGAAGCATGACGTAATGGGGGGGTGTTATCTCTTTTGTCGAAAATCAGCCGTTTTTGCTTGAACATTAAATGCCTCCAAATGGTATTTAATTAACTTCCCGGGGTGAAGAAATCCTTTTTGAGAACTCAGAGTGAGTAAATTGGCCATTTTCATGCACTTTTAACCATTCCATAAATCTTGTGTTTAGGGCCCCTGGAAGCATGAAAATCACTTTAAACATGCTAATTTTAGCTCTAACACTGATGATCCACCTACAAATGTGAACTGACGTTCAAAAATAAAACAATTGAAAACGGACCATTTTCCAAATTTCTGAAGCATGACGTAATGGGGGGGTGTTATCTCTTTTGTCGAAAATCAGCCGTTTTTGCTTGAACATTAAATGCCTCCAAATGGTATTTAATTAACTTCCCGGGGTGAAGAAACCCTTTTTGAGAACTCAGAGTGAGTAAATTGGCCATTTTCATGCACTTTTAACCATTCCATAAATCTTGTGTTTAGGGCCCCTGGAAGCATACAAATCACTTTAAACATGCTAATTTTAGCTCTAACACTGATGATCCACCTACAAATGTGAACTGACGTTCAAAAATAAAACATTTGAAAACGGACCATTTTCCACATTTCTGAAGCATGACGTAATGGGGGGGTGTTATCTCTTTTGTCGAAAATCAGCCGTTTTTGCTTGAACATTAAATGCCTCCAAATAGTATTTAATTCACTTCCCGAGTCCCTGGAAGCATGAAAATCACTTTAAACATGCTAATTTTAGCTCTAACACTGATGATCCACCTACAAATGTGAACTGACGTTCAAAAATAAAACATTTAAAAACGGACCATTTTCCACATTTCTGAAGCATGACGTAATGGGGGGGTGTTATCTCTTTTGTCGAAAATCAGCCGTTTTTGCTTGAACATTAAATGCCTCCAAATGGTATTTAATTAACTTCCCGGGGTAAAGAAACCCTTTTTGAGAACTCAGAGTGAGTAAATTGGCCATTTTCATGCACTTTTAACCATTCCTTAAATCTTGTGTTTAGGGCCCCTGGAAGCATGAAAATCACTTTAAACATGCTAATTTTAGCTCTAACATTGATGATCCACCTACAAATGTGAACTGACGTTCAAAAATAAAACATTTGAAAACGGACCATTTTCCAAATTTCTGAAGCATGATGTAACGGGGGGGTGTTATCTCTTTTGTCGAAAATCAGCCGTTTTTGCTTGAACATTAAATGCCTCCAAATGGTATTTAATTAACTTCCCGGGGTGAAGAAACCCTTTTTGAGAACTCAGAGTGAGTAAATTGGCCATTTTCATGCACTTTTAACCATTCCATAAATCTTGTGTTTAGGGCCCCTGGAAGCATGAAATCACTTTAAACAATCTAATTTTAGCTCTAACACTGATGATCCAACTACAAATGTGAACTGACGTTCAAAAATAAAACATTTGAAAACTGACCATTTTCCACATTTCTGAAGCATGACGTAATGGGGGGGTGTTATTTCTTTTGTCGAAAATCAGCCGTTTTTGCTTGAATATTAAATGCCTCCAAATGGTATTTAATTACCTTCCCGGGGTGAAGAAACCCTTTTTGAGAACTCAGAGTGAGTAAATTGGCCATTTTCATGCACTTTTAACCATTCCATAAATCTTGTGTTTAGGGCCCCTGGAAGCAAGAAAATCACTTTAAACATGCTAATTTTAGCTCTAACACTGATGATCCACCTACAAATGTGAACTGACGTTCAAAAATAAAACATTTGAAAACGGACCATTTTCCACATTTCTGAAGCATGACGTAATGGGGGGGTGTTATCTCTTTTGTCGAAAATCAGCCGTTTTTGCTTGAACATTAAATGCCTCCAAATGGTATTTAATTAACTTCCCGGGGTAAAGAAACCCTTTTTGAGAACTCAGAGTGAGTAAATTGGCCATTTTCATGCACTTTTAACCATTCCATAAATCTTGTGTTTAGGGCCCCTGGAAGCATGAAAATCACTTTAAACATGCTAATTTTAGCTCTAACACTGATGATCTACCTACAAATGTGAACTGACGTTCAAAAATAAAACATTTGAAAACGGACCATTTTCCACATTTCTGAAGCATGACGTAATGGGGGGGTGTTATCTCTTTTGTCGAAAATCAGCCGTTTTTGCTTGAACATTAAATGCCTCCAAATGGTATTTAATTAACTTCCCGGGGTGAAGAAATCCTTTTTGAGAACTCAGAGTGAGTAAATTGGCCATTTTCATGCACTTTTAACCATTCCATAAATCTTGTGTTTAGGGCCCCTGGAAGCATGAAAATCACTTTAAACATGCTAATTTTAGCTCTAACACTGATGATCCACCTACAAATGTGAACTGACGTTCAAAAATAAAACAATTGAAAACGGACCATTTTCCAAATTTCTGAAGCATGACGTAATGGGGGGGTGTTATCTCTTTTGTCGAAAATCAGCCGTTTTTGCTTGAACATTAAATGCCTCCAAATGGTATTTAATTAACTTCCTGGGGTGAAGAAACCCTTTTTGAGAACCCAGAGTGAGTAAATTGGCCATTTTCATGCACTTTTAACCATTCCATAAATCTTGTGTTTAGGGCCCCTGGAAGCATACAAATCACTTTAAACATGCTAATTTTAGCTCTAACACTGATGATCCACCTACAAATGTGAACTGACGTTCAAAAATAAAACATTTGAAAACTGACCATTTTCCACATTTCTGAAGCATGACGTAATGGGGGGGTGTTATCTCTTTTGCCAAAAATCAGCCGTTTTTGCTTGAACATTAAATGCCTCCAAATAGTATTTAATTCACTTCCCGAGCCCCTGGAAGCATGAAAATCACTTTAAACATGCTAATTTTAGCTCTAACACTGATGATCCACCTACAAATGTGAACTGACGTTCAAAAATAAAACATTTGAAAACCGACCATTTTCCACATTTCTGAAGCATGACGTAATGGGGGGGTGTTATCTCTTTTGTCGAAAATCAGCCGTTTTTGCTTGAACATTAAATGCCTCCAAATGGTATTTAATTAATTTCCCGGGGTAAAGAAACCCTTTTTGAGAACTCAGAGTGAGTAAATTGGCCATTTTCATGCACTTTTAACCATTCCATAAATCTTGTGTTTAGGGCCCCTGGAAGCATGAAAATCACTTTAAACATGCTAATTTTAGCTCTAACACTGATGATCCACCTACAAATGTGAACTGACGTTCAAAAATAAAACATTTGAAAACGGACCATTTTCCACATTTCTGAAGCATGACGTAATGGGGGGGTGTTATCTCTTTTGTCGAAAATCAGCCGTTTTTGCTTGAACATTAAATGCCTCCAAATGGTATTTAATTAACTTCCCGGGGTGAAGAAATCCTTTTTGAGAACTCAGAGTGAGTAAATTGGCCATTTTCATGCACTTTTAACCATTCCATAAATCTTGTGTTTAGGGCCCCTGGAAGCATGAAAATCACTTTAAACATGCTAATTTTAGCTCTAACACTGATGATCCACCTACAAATGTGAACTGACGTTCAAAAATAAAACAATTGAAAACGGACCATTTTCCACATTTCTGAAGCATGACGTAATGGGGGGGGTGTTATCTCTTTTGCCAAAAATCAGCCGTTTTTGCTTGAACATTAAATGCCTCCAAATAGTATTTAATTCACTTCCCGAGCCCCTGGAAGCATGAAAATCACTTTAAACATGCTAATTTTAGCTCTAACACTGATGATCCACCTACAAATGTGAACTGACGTTCAAAAATAAAACATTTAAAAACGGACCATTTTCCACATTTCTGAAGCATGACGTAATGGGGGGGTGTTATCTCTTTTGTCGAAAATCAGCCGTTTTTGCTTGAACATTAAATGCCTCCAAATGGTATTTAATTAACTTCCCGGGGTAAAGAAACCCTTTTTGAGAACTCAGAGTGAGTAAATTGGCCATTTTCATGCACTTTTAACCATTCCTTAAATCTTGTGTTTAGGGCCCCTGGAAGCATGAAAATCACTTTAAACATGCTAATTTTAGCTCTAACACTGATGATCCACCTACAAATGTGAACTGACGTTCAAAAATAAAACATTTGAAAACGGACCATTTTCCACATTTCTGAAGCATGACGTAATGGGGGTGTTATCTGTTTTGTCGAAAATCAGCCGTTTTTGCTTGAACATTAAATGCCTCCAAATGGTATTTAATTAACTTCCCGGGGTGAAGAACCCCTTTTTGAGAACTCAGAGTGAGTAAATTGGCCATTTTCATGCACTTTTAACCATTCCATAAATCTTGTGTTTAGGGCCCTGGAAGCATGAAAATCACTTTAAACATGCTAATTTTAGCTCTAACACTGATGATCCACCTACAAATGTGAACTGACGTTCAAAAATAAAACATTTGAAAACGGACCATTTTCCACATTTCTGAAGCATGACGTAATGGGGGGTGTTATCTCTTTTGTCGAAAATCAGCCGTTTTTGCTTGAACATTAAATGCCTCCAAATGGTATTTAATTCACTTCCCGAGCCCCTGAAAGCATGAAAATCACTTTAAACATGCTAATTTTAGCTCTAACACTGATGATCCACCTACAAATTTGAACTGACGTTCAAAAATAAAACATTTGAAAACGGACCATTTCCCACATTTCTGAAGCATGACGTAATGGGGGGGTGTTATCTCTTTTGTCAAAAATCAGCCGTTTTTGCTTGAACATTAAATGCCTTCAAATAGTATTTAATTCACTTCCAGAGCCCCTGGAAGCATGAAAATCACTTTAAACATGCTAATTTTAGCTCTAACACTGATGATCCACCTACAAATGTGAACTGACGTTCAAAAATAAAACATTTGAAAACGGACCATTTTCCACATTTCTGAAGCATGACGTAAAGGGGGGGTGTTATCTCTTTTGTCGAAAATCAGCCGTTTTTGCTTGAACATTAAATGCCTCCAAATGGTATTTAATTAACTTCCCGGGGTGAAGAAACCCTTTTTGAGAACTCAGAGTGAGTAAATTGGCCATTTTCATGCACTTTTAACCATTCCATAAATCTTGTGTTTAGGGCCCCTGGAAGCATGAAAATCACTTTAAACATGCTAATTTTAGCTCTAACATTGATGATCCACCTACAAATGTGAACTGACGTTCAAAAATAAAACATTTGAAAACGGACCATTTTCCAAATTTCTGAAGCATGATGTAACGGGGGGGTGTTATCTCTTTTGTCGAAAATCAGCCGTTTTTGCTTGAACATTAAATGCCTCCAAATGGTATTTAATTAACTTCCCGGGGTGAAGAAACCCTTTTTGAGAACTCAGAGTGAGTAAATTGGCCATTTTCATGCACTTTTAACCATTCCATAAATCTTGTGTTTAGGGCCCCTGGAAGCATAAAAATCACTTTAAACATGCTAATTTTAGCTCTAACACTGATGATCCACCTACAAATGTGAACTGACGTTCAAAAATAAAACATTTGAAAACGGACCATTTTCCACATTTCTGAAGCATGACGTAATGGGGGGGTGTTATCTCTTTTGCCAAAAATCAGCCGTTTTTGCTTGAACATTAAATGCCTCCAAATAGTATTTAATTCACTTCCCGAGCCCCTGGAAGCATGAAAATCACTTTAAACATGCTAATTTGAGCTCTAACACTGATGATCCACCTACAAATGTGAACTGACGTTCAAAAATAAAACATTTGAAAACCGACCATTTTCCACATTTCTGAAGCATGACGTAATGGGGGGGTGTTATCTCTTTTGTCGAAAATCAGCCGTTTTTGCTTGAACATTAAATGCCTCCAAATGGTATTTAATTAACTTCCCGGGGTAAAGAAACCCTTTTTGAGAACTCAGAGTGAGTAAATTGGCCATTTTCATGCACTTTTAACCATTCCATAAATCTTGTGTTTAGGGCCCCTGGAAGCATGAAAATCACTTTAAACATGCTAATTTTAGCTCTAACACTGATGATCCACCTACAAATGTGAACTGACGTTCAAAAATAAAACATTTGAAAACGGACCATTTTCCACATTTCTGAAGCATGACGTAATGGGGGGGTGTTATCTCTTTTGTCGAAAATCAGCCGTTTTTGCTTGAACATTAAATGCCTCCAAATGGTATTTAATTAACTTCCCGGGGTGAAGAAATCCTTTTTGAGAACTCAGAGTGAGTAAATTGGCCATTTTCATGCACTTTTAACCATTCCATAAATCTTGTGTTTAGGGCCCCTGGAAGCATGAAAATCACTTTAAACATGCTAATTTTAGCTCTAACACTGATGATCCACCTACAAATGTGAACTGACGTTCAAAAATAAAACAATTGAAAACGGACCATTTTCCAAATTTCTGAAGCATGACGTAATGGGGGGGTGTTATCTCTTTTGTCGAAAATCAGCCGTTTTTGCTTGAACATTAAATGCCTCCAAATGGTATTTAATTAACTTCCCGGGGTGAAGAAACCCTTTTTGAGAACTCAGAGTGAGTAAATTGGCCATTTTCATGCACTTTTAACCATTCCATAAATCTTGTGTTTAGGGCCCCTGGAAGCATACAAATCACTTTAAACATGCTAATTTTAGCTCTAACACTGATGATCCACCTACAAATGTGAACTGACGTTCAAAAATAAAACATTTGAAAACGGACCATTTTCCACATTTCTGAAGCATGACGTAATGGGGGGGTGTTATCTCTTTTGTCGAAAATCAGCCGTTTTTGCTTGAACATTAAATGCCTCCAAATAGTATTTAATTCACTTCCCGAGTCCCTGGAAGCATGAAAATCACTTTAAACATGCTAATTTTAGCTCTAACACTGATGATCCACCTACAAATGTGAACTGACGTTCAAAAATAAAACATTTAAAAACGGACCATTTTCCACATTTCTGAAGCATGACGTAATGGGGGGGTGTTATCTCTTTTGTCGAAAATCAGCCGTTTTTGCTTGAACATTAAATGCCTCCAAATGGTATTTAATTAACTTCCCGGGGTAAAGAAACCCTTTTTGAGAACTCAGAGTGAGTAAATTGGCCATTTTCATGCACTTTTAACCATTCCTTAAATCTTGTGTTTAGGGCCCCTGGAAGCATGAAAATCACTTTAAACATGCTAATTTTAGCTCTAACATTGATGATCCACCTACAAATGTGAACTGACGTTCAAAAATAAAACATTTGAAAACGGACCATTTTCCAAATTTCTGAAGCATGATGTAACGGGGGGGTGTTATCTCTTTTGTCGAAAATCAGCCGTTTTTGCTTGAACATTAAATGCCTCCAAATGGTATTTAATTAACTTCCCGGGGTGAAGAAACCCTTTTTGAGAACTCAGAGTGAGTAAATTGGCCATTTTCATGCACTTTTAACCATTCCATAAATCTTGTGTTTAGGGCCCCTGGAAGCATGAAATCACTTTAAACAATCTAATTTTAGCTCTAACACTGATGATCCAACTACAAATGTGAACTGACGTTCAAAAATAAAACATTTGAAAACTGACCATTTTCCACATTTCTGAAGCATGACGTAATGGGGGGGTGTTATTTCTTTTGTCGAAAATCAGCCGTTTTTGCTTGAATATTAAATGCCTCCAAATGGTATTTAATTACCTTCCCGGGGTGAAGAAACCCTTTTTGAGAACTCAGAGTGAGTAAATTGGCCATTTTCATGCACTTTTAACCATTCCATAAATCTTGTGTTTAGGGCCCCTGGAAGCAAGAAAATCACTTTAAACATGCTAATTTTAGCTCTAACACTGATGATCCACCTACAAATGTGAACTGACGTTCAAAAATAAAACATTTGAAAACGGACCATTTTCCACATTTCTGAAGCATGACGTAATGGGGGGGTGTTATCTCTTTTGTCGAAAATCAGCCGTTTTTGCTTGAACATTAAATGCCTCCAAATGGTATTTAATTAACTTCCCGGGGTAAAGAAACCCTTTTTGAGAACTCAGAGTGAGTAAATTGGCCATTTTCATGCACTTTTAACCATTCCATAAATCTTGTGTTTAGGGCCCCTGGAAGCATGAAAATCACTTTAAACATGCTAATTTTAGCTCTAACACTGATGATCTACCTACAAATGTGAACTGACGTTCAAAAATAAAACATTTGAAAACGGACCATTTTCCACATTTCTGAAGCATGACGTAATGGGGGGGTGTTATCTCTTTTGTCGAAAATCAGCCGTTTTTGCTTGAACATTAAATGCCTCCAAATGGTATTTAATTAACTTCCCGGGGTGAAGAAATCCTTTTTGAGAACTCAGAGTGAGTAAATTGGCCATTTTCATGCACTTTTAACCATTCCATAAATCTTGTGTTTAGGGCCCCTGGAAGCATGAAAATCACTTTAAACATGCTAATTTTAGCTCTAACACTGATGATCCACCTACAAATGTGAACTGACGTTCAAAAATAAAACAATTGAAAACGGACCATTTTCCAAATTTCTGAAGCATGACGTAATGGGGGGGTGTTATCTCTTTTGTCGAAAATCAGCCGTTTTTGCTTGAACATTAAATGCCTCCAAATGGTATTTAATTAACTTCCTGGGGTGAAGAAACCCTTTTTGAGAACCCAGAGTGAGTAAATTGGCCATTTTCATGCACTTTTAACCATTCCATAAATCTTGTGTTTAGGGCCCCTGGAAGCATACAAATCACTTTAAACATGCTAATTTTAGCTCTAACACTGATGATCCACCTACAAATGTGAACTGACGTTCAAAAATAAAACATTTGAAAACTGACCATTTTCCACATTTCTGAAGCATGACGTAATGGGGGGGTGTTATCTCTTTTGCCAAAAATCAGCCGTTTTTGCTTGAACATTAAATGCCTCCAAATAGTATTTAATTCACTTCCCGAGCCCCTGGAAGCATGAAAATCACTTTAAACATGCTAATTTTAGCTCTAACACTGATGATCCACCTACAAATGTGAACTGACGTTCAAAAATAAAACATTTGAAAACCGACCATTTTCCACATTTCTGAAGCATGACGTAATGGGGGGGTGTTATCTCTTTTGTCGAAAATCAGCCGTTTTTGCTTGAACATTAAATGCCTCCAAATGGTATTTAATTAATTTCCCGGGGTAAAGAAACCCTTTTTGAGAACTCAGAGTGAGTAAATTGGCCATTTTCATGCACTTTTAACCATTCCATAAATCTTGTGTTTAGGGCCCCTGGAAGCATGAAAATCACTTTAAACATGCTAATTTTAGCTCTAACACTGATGATCCACCTACAAATGTGAACTGACGTTCAAAAATAAAACATTTGAAAACGGACCATTTTCCACATTTCTGAAGCATGACGTAATGGGGGGGTGTTATCTCTTTTGTCGAAAATCAGCCGTTTTTGCTTGAACATTAAATGCCTCCAAATGGTATTTAATTAACTTCCCGGGGTGAAGAAATCCTTTTTGAGAACTCAGAGTGAGTAAATTGGCCATTTTCATGCACTTTTAACCATTCCATAAATCTTGTGTTTAGGGCCCCTGGAAGCATGAAAATCACTTTAAACATGCTAATTTTAGCTCTAACACTGATGATCCACCTACAAATGTGAACTGACGTTCAAAAATAAAACAATTGAAAACGGACCATTTTCCACATTTCTGAAGCATGACGTAATGGGGGGGGTGTTATCTCTTTTGCCAAAAATCAGCCGTTTTTGCTTGAACATTAAATGCCTCCAAATAGTATTTAATTCACTTCCCGAGCCCCTGGAAGCATGAAAATCACTTTAAACATGCTAATTTTAGCTCTAACACTGATGATCCACCTACAAATGTGAACTGACGTTCAAAAATAAAACATTTAAAAACGGACCATTTTCCACATTTCTGAAGCATGACGTAATGGGGGGGTGTTATCTCTTTTGTCGAAAATCAGCCGTTTTTGCTTGAACATTAAATGCCTCCAAATGGTATTTAATTAACTTCCCGGGGTAAAGAAACCCTTTTTGAGAACTCAGAGTGAGTAAATTGGCCATTTTCATGCACTTTTAACCATTCCTTAAATCTTGTGTTTAGGGCCCCTGGAAGCATGAAAATCACTTTAAACATGCTAATTTTAGCTCTAACACTGATGATCCACCTACAAATGTGAACTGACGTTCAAAAATAAAACATTTGAAAACGGACCATTTTCCACATTTCTGAAGCATGACGTAATGGGGGTGTTATCTGTTTTGTCGAAAATCAGCCGTTTTTGCTTGAACATTAAATGCCTCCAAATGGTATTTAATTAACTTCCCGGGGTGAAGAACCCCTTTTTGAGAACTCAGAGTGAGTAAATTGGCCATTTTCATGCACTTTTAACCATTCCATAAATCTTGTGTTTAGGGCCCTGGAAGCATGAAAATCACTTTAAACATGCTAATTTTAGCTCTAACACTGATGATCCACCTACAAATGTGAACTGACGTTCAAAAATAAAACATTTGAAAACGGACCATTTTCCACATTTCTGAAGCATGACGTAATGGGGGGTGTTATCTCTTTTGTCGAAAATCAGCCGTTTTTGCTTGAACATTAAATGCCTCCAAATGGTATTTAATTCACTTCCCGAGCCCCTGAAAGCATGAAAATCACTTTAAACATGCTAATTTTAGCTCTAACACTGATGATCCACCTACAAATTTGAACTGACGTTCAAAAATAAAACATTTGAAAACGGACCATTTCCCACATTTCTGAAGCATGACGTAATGGGGGGGTGTTATCTCTTTTGTCAAAAATCAGCCGTTTTTGCTTGAACATTAAATGCCTTCAAATAGTATTTAATTCACTTCCAGAGCCCCTGGAAGCATGAAAATCACTTTAAACATGCTAATTTTAGCTCTAACACTGATGATCCACCTACAAATGTGAACTGACGTTCAAAAATAAAACATTTGAAAACGGACCATTTTCCACATTTCTGAAGCATGACGTAATGGGGGGGTGTTATCTCTTTTGTCGAAAATCAGCTGTTTTTGCTTGAACATTAAATGCCTCCAAATGGTATTTAATTAACTTCCCGGGGTGAAGAAACCCTTTTTGAGAACTCAGAGTGAGTAAATTGGCCATTTTCATGCACTTTTAACCATTCCATAAATCTTGTGTTTAGGGCCCCTGGAGCATGAAAATCACTTTAAACATGCTAATTTTAGCTCTAAAACTGATGATCCACCTACAAATGTGAACTGACGTTCAAAAATAAAACATTTGAAAACGGACCATTTTCCAAATTTCTGAAGCATGACGTAATGGGGGGGTGTTATCTCTTTTGTCGAAAATCAGCCGTTTTTGCTTGAACATTAAATGCCTCCAAATGGTATTTAATTAACTTCCCGGGGTGAAGAAACCCTTTTTGAGAACTCAGAGTGAGTAAAATGGCCATTTTCATGCACTTTTAACCATTCCATAAATCTTGTGTTTAGGGCCCCTGGAAGCATGAAAATCACTTTAAACATGCTAATTTTAGCTCTAACACTGATGATCCAACTACAAATGTGAACTGATGTTCAAAAATAAAACATTTGAAAACGGACCATTTTCCACATTTCTGAAGCATGACGTAATGGGGGGGGGGTTATCTCTTTTGTCGAAAATCAGCCGTTTTTGCTTGAACAATAAATGTCTCCAAATGGTATTTAATTTACTTCCCGAGCCCCTGGAAGCATGAAAATCACTTTAAACATGCTAATTTTAGCTCTAACACTGATGATCCACCTACAAATGTGAACTGACATTCAAAAATAAAACATTTGAAAACTGACCATTTCCCACATTTCTGAAGCATGACGTAATGGGGGGGTGTTATCTCTTTTGTCGAAAATCAGCCGTTTTTGCTTGAACATTAAATGCTCCCAAATAGTATTTAATTTACTTCCCGAGCCCCTGGAAGCATGAAAATCATTTTAAACATGCTAATTTTAGGTCTAACACTGATGATCCACCTACAAATGTGAACTGACGTTCAAAAATAAAACATTTGAAAATGGACCATTTTCCACATTTCTGAAGCATGACGTAATGGGGGGGTGTTATCTCTTTTGTCGAAAATCAGCCGTTTTTGCTTGAACATTAAATGCCTCCAAATGGTATTTAATTAACTTCCCGGGGTGAAGAAACCCTTTTTGAGAACTCAGAGTGAGTAAATTGGCCATTTTCATGCACTTTTAACCATTCCATAAATCTTGTGTTTAGGGCCCCTGGAAGCATGAAAATCACTTTAAACATCCTAATTTTAGCTCTAACACTGATGATCCAACTACAAATGTGAACTGACGTTCAAAAATAAAACATTTGAAAATGGACCATTTTCCACATTTCTGAAGCATGCCGTAATGGGGGGGTCTTATCTCTTTTGTCGAAAATCAGCCGTTTTTGCTTGAACAATAAATGTCTCCAAATGGTATTTAATTCACTTCCCGAGCCCCTGGAAGCATGAAAATCATTTTAAACATGCTAATTTTAGCTCTAACACTGAGGATCCACCTACAAATGTGAACTGACGTTCAAAAATAAAACATTTGAAAATGGACCATTTTCCACATTTCTGAAGCATGACGTAATGGGGGGGTGTTATCTCTTTTGTCGAAAATCAGCCGTTTTTGCTTGAACATTAAATGCCTCCAAATGGTATTTAATTAACTTCCCGGGGTGAAGAAACCCTTTTTGAGAACTCAGAGTGAGTAAATTGGCCATTTTCATGCACTTTTAACCATTCCATAAATCTTGTGTTTAGGGCCCCTGGAGCATGAAAATCCCTTTAAACATGCTAATTTTAGCTCTAAAACTGATGATCCACCTACAAATGTGAACTGACGTTCAAAAATAAAACATTTGAAAACGGACCATTTTCCAAATTTCTGAAGCATGACGTAATGCGGGGGTGTTATCTCTTTTGTCGAAAATCAGCCGTTTTTGCTTGAACATTAAATGCCTCCAAATGGTATTTAATTAACTTCCCGGGGTGAAGAAACCCTTTTTGAGAACTCAGAGTGAGTAAATTGGCCATTTTCATGCACTTTTAACCATTCCATAAATCTTGTGTTTAGGGCCCCTGGAAGCATGAAAATCACTTTAAACATGCTAATTTTAGCTCTAACACTGATGATCCACCTACAAATGTGAACTGACGTTCAAAAATAAAACATTTGAAAACCGACCATTTTCCACATTTCTGAAGCATGACGTAATGGGGGGGTGTTATCTCTTTTGTGGAAAATCAGCCGTTTTTTGCTTGAACATTAAATGCCTCCAAATGGTATTTAATTAACTTCCCGGGGTGAAGAAACCCTTTTTGAGAACTCAGAGTGAGTAAATTGGCCATTTTCATGCACTTTTAACCATTCCATAAATCTTGTGTTTAGGGCCCCTGGAAGCATGAAAATCACTTTAAACATGCTAATTTTAGCTCTAACACTGATGATCCACCTACAAATGTGAACTGACGTTCAAAAATAAAACATTTGAAAACGGACCATTTTCCACATTTCTGAAGCATGACGTAATGGGGGGGTGTTATCTCTTTTGCCAAAAATCAGCCGTTTTTGCTTGAACATTAAATGCCTCCAAATAGTATTTAATTCACTTCCCGAGCCCCTGGAAGCATGAAAATCACTTTAAACATGCTAATTTTAGCTCTAACACTGATGATCCACCTACAAATGTGAACTGACGTTCAAAAATAAAACATTTGAAAACGGACCATTTTCCACATTTCTGAAGCATGACGTAATGGGGGGGTGTTATCTCTTTTGTCGAAAATCAGCCGTTTTTGCTTGAACATTAAATGCCTCCAAATGGTATTTAATTCACTTCCCGGGGTAAAGAAACCTTTTTTGAGAACTCAGAGTGAGTAAATTGGCCATTTTCATGCACTTTTACCCATTCCATAAATCTTGTGTTTAGGGCCCCTGGAAGCATGAAAATCACTTTAAACATGCTAATTTTAGCTCTAACACTGATGATCCACCTACAAATGTGAACTGACGTTCAAAAATAAAACATTTGAAAACGGACCATTTTCCACATTTCTGAAGCATGACGTAAAGGGGGGGTGTTATCTCTTTTGTCGAAAATCAGCCGTTTTTGCTTGAACATTAAATGCCTCCAAATGGTATTTAATTAACTTCCCGGGGTGAAGAAACCCTTTTTGAGAACTCAGAGTGAGTAAATTGGCCATTTTCATGCACTTTTAACCATTCCATAAATCTTGTGTTTAGGGCCCCTGGAAGCATGAAAATCACTTTAAACATGCTAATTTTAGCTCTAACATTGATGATCCACCTACAAATGTGAACTGACGTTCAAAAATAAAACATTTGAAAACGGACCATTTTCCAAATTTCTGAAGCATGATGTAACGGGGGGGTGTTATCTCTTTTGTCGAAAATCAGCCGTTTTTGCTTGAACATTAAATGCCTCCAAATGGTATTTAATTAACTTCCCGGGGTGAAGAAACCCTTTTTGAGAACTCAGAGTGAGTAAATTGGCCATTTTCATGCACTTTTAACCATTCCATAAATCTTGTGTTTAGGGCCCCTGGAAGCATAAAAATCACTTTAAACATGCTAATTTTAGCTCTAACACTGATGATCCACCTACAAATGTGAACTGACGTTCAAAAATAAAACATTTGAAAACGGACCATTTTCCACATTTCTGAAGCATGACGTAATGGGGGGGTGTTATCTCTTTTGCCAAAAATCAGCCGTTTTTGCTTGAACATTAAATGCCTCCAAATAGTATTTAATTCACTTCCCGAGCCCCTGGAAGCATGAAAATCACTTTAAACATGCTAATTTGAGCTCTAACACTGATGATCCACCTACAAATGTGAACTGACGTTCAAAAATAAAACATTTGAAAACCGACCATTTTCCACATTTCTGAAGCATGACGTAATGGGGGGGTGTTATCTCTTTTGTCGAAAATCAGCCGTTTTTGCTTGAACATTAAATGCCTCCAAATGGTATTTAATTAACTTCCCGGGGTAAAGAAACCCTTTTTGAGAACTCAGAGTGAGTAAATTGGCCATTTTCATGCACTTTTAACCATTCCATAAATCTTGTGTTTAGGGCCCCTGGAAGCATGAAAATCACTTTAAACATGCTAATTTTAGCTCTAACACTGATGATCCACCTACAAATGTGAACTGACGTTCAAAAATAAAACATTTGAAAACGGACCATTTTCCACATTTCTGAAGCATGACGTAATGGGGGGGTGTTATCTCTTTTGTCGAAAATCAGCCGTTTTTGCTTGAACATTAAATGCCTCCAAATGGTATTTAATTAACTTCCCGGGGTGAAGAAATCCTTTTTGAGAACTCAGAGTGAGTAAATTGGCCATTTTCATGCACTTTTAACCATTCCATAAATCTTGTGTTTAGGGCCCCTGGAAGCATGAAAATCACTTTAAACATGCTAATTTTAGCTCTAACACTGATGATCCACCTACAAATGTGAACTGACGTTCAAAAATAAAACAATTGAAAACGGACCATTTTCCAAATTTCTGAAGCATGACGTAATGGGGGGGTGTTATCTCTTTTGTCGAAAATCAGCCGTTTTTGCTTGAACATTAAATGCCTCCAAATGGTATTTAATTAACTTCCCGGGGTGAAGAAACCCTTTTTGAGAACTCAGAGTGAGTAAATTGGCCATTTTCATGCACTTTTAACCATTCCATAAATCTTGTGTTTAGGGCCCCTGGAAGCATACAAATCACTTTAAACATGCTAATTTTAGCTCTAACACTGATGATCCACCTACAAATGTGAACTGACGTTCAAAAATAAAACATTTGAAAACGGACCATTTTCCACATTTCTGAAGCATGACGTAATGGGGGGGTGTTATCTCTTTTGTCGAAAATCAGCCGTTTTTGCTTGAACATTAAATGCCTCCAAATAGTATTTAATTCACTTCCCGAGTCCCTGGAAGCATGAAAATCACTTTAAACATGCTAATTTTAGCTCTAACACTGATGATCCACCTACAAATGTGAACTGACGTTCAAAAATAAAACATTTAAAAACGGACCATTTTCCACATTTCTGAAGCATGACGTAATGGGGGGGTGTTATCTCTTTTGTCGAAAATCAGCCGTTTTTGCTTGAACATTAAATGCCTCCAAATGGTATTTAATTAACTTCCCGGGGTAAAGAAACCCTTTTTGAGAACTCAGAGTGAGTAAATTGGCCATTTTCATGCACTTTTAACCATTCCTTAAATCTTGTGTTTAGGGCCCCTGGAAGCATGAAAATCACTTTAAACATGCTAATTTTAGCTCTAACACTGATGATCCACCTACAAATGTGAACTGACGTTCAAAAATAAAACATTTGAAAAAGGACCATTTTCCACATTTCTGAAGCATGACGTAATGGGGGTGTTATCTGTTTTGTCGAAAATCAGCCGTTTTTGCTTGAACATTAAATGCCTCCAAATGGTATTTAATTAACTTCCCGGGGTGAAGAAACCCTTTTTGAGAACTCAGAGTGAGTAAATTGGCCATTTTCATGCACTTTTAACCATTCCATAAATCTTGTGTTTAGGGCCCCTGGAGCATGAAAATCACTTTAAACATGCTAATTTTAGCTGTAAAACTGATGATCCACCTACAAATGTGAACTGACGTTCAAAAATAAAACATTTGAAAACGAACCATTTTCCAAATTTCTGAAGCATGACGTAATGGGGGGTGTTATCTCTTTTGTCGAAAATCAGCCGTTTTTGCTTGAACATTAAATGCCTCCAAATGGTATTTAATTAACTTCCCGGGGTGAAGAAACCCTTTTTGAGAACTCAGAGTGAGTAAATTGGCCATTTTCATGCACTTTTAACCATTCCATAAATCTTGTGTTTAGGGCCCTGGAAGCATGAAAATCACTTTAAACATGCTAATTTTAGCTCTAACACTGATGATCCACCTACAAATGTGAACTGACATTCAAAAATAAAACATTTGAAAACGGACCATTTTTCACATTTCTGAAGCATGATGTAATGGGGGGGTGTTATCTCTTTTGTCAAAAATCAGCCGTTTTTGCTTGAACATTAAATGCCTCCAAATGGTATTTAATTAACTTCCCGGGGTGAAGAACCCCTTTTTGAGAACTCAGAGTGAGTAAATTGGCCATTTTCATGCACTTTTAACCATTCCATAAATCTTGTGTTTAGGGCCCTGGAAGCATGAAAATCACTTTAAACATGCTAATTTTAGCTCTAACACTGATGATCCACCTACAAATGTGAACTGACGTTCAAAAATAAAACATTTGAAAACGGACCATTTTCCACATTTCTGAAGCATGACGTAATGGGGGGTGTTATCTCTTTTGTCGAAAATCAGCCGTTTTTGCTTGAACATTAAATGCCTCCAAATGGTATTTAATTCACTTCCCGAGCCCCTGAAAGCATGAAAATCACTTTAAACATGCTAATTTTAGCTCTAACACTGATGATCCACCTACAAATTTGAACTGACGTTCAAAAATAAAACATTTGAAAACGGACCATTTCCCACATTTCTGAAGCATGACGTAATGGGGGGGTGTTATCTCTTTTGTCAAAAATCAGCCGTTTTTGCTTGAACATTAAATGCCTTCAAATAGTATTTAATTCACTTCCAGAGCCCCTGGAAGCATGAAAATCACTTTAAACATGCTAATTTTAGCTCTAACACTGATGATCCACCTACAAATGTGAACTGACGTTCAAAAATAAAACATTTGAAAACGGACCATTTTCCACATTTCTGAAGCATGACGTAATGGGGGGGTGTTATCTCTTTTGTCGAAAATCAGCTGTTTTTGCTTGAACATTAAATGCCTCCAAATGGTATTTAATTAACTTCCCGGGGTGAAGAAACCCTTTTTGAGAACTCAGAGTGAGTAAATTGGCCATTTTCATGCACTTTTAACCATTCCATAAATCTTGTGTTTAGGGCCCCTGGAGCATGAAAATCACTTTAAACATGCTAATTTTAGCTCTAAAACTGATGATCCACCTACAAATGTGAACTGACGTTCAAAAATAAAACATTTGAAAACGGACCATTTTCCAAATTTCTGAAGCATGACGTAATGGGGGGGTGTTATCTCTTTTGTCGAAAATCAGCCGTTTTTGCTTGAACATTAAATGCCTCCAAATGGTATTTAATTAACTTCCCGGGGTGAAGAAACCCTTTTTGAGAACTCAGAGTGAGTAAAATGGCCATTTTCATGCACTTTTAACCATTCCATAAATCTTGTGTTTAGGGCCCCTGGAAGCATGAAAATCACTTTAAACATGCTAATTTTAGCTCTAACACTGATGATCCAACTACAAATGTGAACTGATGTTCAAAAATAAAACATTTGAAAACGGACCATTTTCCACATTTCTGAAGCATGACGTAATGGGGGGGGGGGTTATCTCTTTTGTCGAAAATCAGCCGTTTTTGCTTGAACAATAAATGTCTCCAAATGGTATTTAATTCACTTCCCGAGCCCCTGGAAGCATGAAAATCACTTTAAACATGCTAATTTTAGCTCTAACACTGATGATCCACCTACAAATGTGAACTGACATTCAAAAATAAAACATTTGAAAACTGACCATTTCCCACATTTCTGAAGCATGACGTAATGGGGGGGTGTTATCTCTTTTGTCGAAAATCAGCCGTTTTTGCTTGAACATTAAATGCTCCCAAATAGTATTTAATTTACTTCCCGAGCCCCTGGAAGCATGAAAATCATTTTAAACATGCTAATTTTAGCTCTAACACTGATGATCCACCTACAAATGTGAACTGACGTTCAAAAATAAAACATTTGAAAATGGACCATTTTCCACATTTCTGAAGCATGACGTAATGCGGGGGTGTTATCTCTTTTGTCGAAAATCAGCCGTTTTTGCTTGAACATTAAATGCCTCCAAATGGTATTTAATTAACTTCCCGGGGTGAAGAAACCCTTTTTGAGAACTCAGAGTGAGTAAATTGGCCATTTTCATGCACTTTTAACCATTCCATAAATCTTGTGTTTAGGGCCCCTGGAAGCATGAAAATCACTTTAAACATGCTAATTTTAGCTCTAACACTGATGATCCACCTACAAATGTGAACTGACGTTCAAAAATAAAACATTTGAAAACCGACCATTTTCCACATTTCTGAAGCATGACGTAATGGGGGGTGTTATCTCTTTTGTGGAAAATCAGCCGTTTTTTGCTTGAACATTAAATGCCTCCAAATGGTATTTAATTAACTTCCCGGGGTGAAGAAACCCTTTTTAAGAACTCAGAGTGAGTAAATTGGCCATTTTCATGCACTTTTAACCATTCCATAAATCTTGTGTTTAGGGCCCCTGGAAGCATGAAAATCACTTTAAACATGCTAATTTTAGCTCTAACACTGATGATCCACCTACAAATGTGAACTGACGTTCAAAAATAAAACATTTGAAAACGGACCATTTTCCACATTTCTGAAGCATGACGTAATGGGGGGGTGTTATCTCTTTTGCCAAAAATCAGCCGTTTTTGCTTGAACATTAAATGCCTCCAAATAGTATTTAATTCACTTCCCGAGCCCCTGGAAGCATGAAAATCACTTTAAACATGCTAATTTTAGCTCTAACACTGATGATCCACCTACAAATGTGAACTGATGTTCAAAAATAAAACATTTGAAAACGGACCATTTTCCACATTTCTGAAGCATGACGTAATGGGGGGGTGTTATCTCTTTTGTCGAAAATCAGCCGTTTTTGCTTGAACATTAAATGCCTCCAAATGGTATTTAATTAACTTCCCGGGGTAAAGAAACCTTTTTTGAGAACTCAGAGTGAGTAAATTGGCCATTTTCATGCACTTTTACCCATTCCATAAATCTTGTGTTTAGGGCCCCTGGAAGCATGAAAATCACTTTAAACATGCTAATTTTAGCTCTAACACTGATGATCCACCTACAAATGTGAACTGACGTTCAAAAATAAAACATTTGAAAACGGACCATTTTCCACATTTCTGAAGCATGACGTAAAGGGGGGGTGTTATCTCTTTTGTCGAAAATCAGCCGTTTTTGCTTGAACATTAAATGCCTCCAAATGGTATTTAATTAACTTCCCGGGGTGAAGAAACCCTTTTTGAGAACTCAGAGTGAGTAAATTGGCCATTTTCATGCACTTTTAACCATTCCATAAATCTTGTGTTTAGGGCCCCTGGAAGCATGAAAATCACTTTAAACATGCTAATTTTAGCTCTAACATTGATGATCCACCTACAAATGTGAACTGACGTTCAAAAATAAAACATTTGAAAACGGACCATTTTCCAAATTTCTGAAGCATGATGTAACGGGGGGGTGTTATCTCTTTTGTCGAAAATCAGCCGTTTTTGCTTGAACATTAAATGCCTCCAAATGGTATTTAATTAACTTCCCGGGGTGAAGAAACCCTTTTTGAGAACTCAGAGTGAGTAAATTGGCCATTTTCATGCACTTTTAACCATTCCATAAATCTTGTGTTTAGGGCCCCTGGAAGCATAAAAATCACTTTAAACATGCTAATTTTAGCTCTAACACTGATGATCCACCTACAAATGTGAACTGACGTTCAAAAATAAAACATTTGAAAACGGACCATTTTCCACATTTCTGAAGCATGACGTAATGGGGGTGTTAACTCTTTTGTCGAAAATCAGCCGTTTTTGCTTGAACATTAAATGCCTCCAAATGGTATTTAATTAACTTCCTGGGGTGAAGAAACCCTTTTTGAGAACTCAGAGTGAGTAAATTGGCCATTTTCATGCACTTTTAACCATTCCATAAATCTTGTGTTTAGGGCCCCTGGAAGCATGAAAATCACTTTAAACAATCTAATTTTAGCTCTAACACTGATGATCCAACTACAAATGTGAACTGACGTTCAAAAATAAAACATTTGAAAACTGACCATTTTCCACATTTCTGAAGCATGACGTAATGGGGGGGTGTTATTTCTTTTGTCGAAAATCAGCCGTTTTTGCTTGAATATTAAATGCCTCCAAATGGTATTTAATTACCTTCCCGGGGTGAAGAAACCCTTTTTGAGAACTCAGAGTGAGTAAATTGGCCATTTTCATGCACTTTTAACCATTCCATAAATCTTGTGTTTAGGGCCCCTGGAAGCAAGAAAATCACTTTAAACATGCTAATTTTAGCTCTAACACTGATGATCCACCTACAAATGTGAACTGACGTTCAAAAATAAAACATTTGAAAACGGACCATTTTCCACATTTCTGAAGCATGACGTAATGGGGGGGTGTTATCTCTTTTGTCGAAAATCAGCCGTTTTTGCTTGAACATTAAATGCCTCCAAATGGTATTTAATTAACTTCCCGGGGTAAAGAAACCCTTTTTGAGAACTCAGAGTGAGTAAATTGGCCATTTTCATGCACTTTTAACCATTCCATAAATCTTGTGTTTAGGGCCCCTGGAAGCATGAAAATCACTTTAAACATGCTAATTTTAGCTCTAACACTGATGATCCACCTACAAATGTGAACTGACGTTCAAAAATAAAACATTTGAAAACGGACCATTTTCCACATTTCTGAAGCATGACGTAATGGGGGGGTGTTATCTCTTTTGTCGAAAATCAGCCGTTTTTGCTTGAACATTAAATGCCTCCAAATGGTATTTAATTAACTTCCCGGGGTGAAGAAATCCTTTTTGAGAACTCAGAGTGAGTAAATTGGCCATTTTCATGCACTTTTAACCATTCCATAAATCTTGTGTTTAGGGCCCCTGGAAGCATGAAAATCACTTTAAACATGCTAATTTTAGCTCTAACACTGATGATCCACCTACAAATGTGAACTGACGTTCAAAAATAAAACAATTAAAAACAGACCATTTTCCAAATTTCTGAAGCATGACGTAATGGGGGGGTGTTATCTCTTTTGTCGAAAATCAGCCGTTTTTGCTTGAACATTAAATGCCTCCAAATGGTATTTAATTAACTTCCCGGGGTGAAGAAACCCTTTTTGAGAACCCAGAGTGAGTAAATTGGCCATTTTCATGCACTTTTAACCATTCCATAAATCTTGTGTTTAGGGCCCCTGGAAGCATACAAATCACTTTAAACATGCTAATTTTAGCTCTAACACTGATGATCCACCTACAAATGTGAACTGACGTTCAAAAATAAAACATTTGAAAACGGACCATTTTCCACATTTCTGAAGCATGACGTAATGGGGGGGTGTTATCTCTTTTGTCGAAAATCAGCCGTTTTTGCTTGAACATTAAATGCCTCCAAATGGTATTTAATTCACTTCCCGGGGTAAAGAAACCTTTTTTGAGAACTCAGAGTGAGTAAATTGGCCATTTTCATGCACTTTTACCCATTCCATAAATCTTGTGTTTAGGGCCCCTGGAAGCATGAAAATCACTTTAAACATGCTAATTTTAGCTCTAACACTGATGATCCACCTACAAATGTGAACTGACGTTCAAAAATAAAACATTTGAAAACGGACCATTTTCCACATTTCTGAAGCATGACGTAAAGGGGGGGTGTTATCTCTTTTGTCGAAAATCAGCCGTTTTTGCTTGAACATTAAATGCCTCCAAATGGTATTTAATTAACTTCCCGGGGTGAAGAAACCCTTTTTGAGAACTCAGAGTGAGTAAATTGGCCATTTTCATGCACTTTTAACCATTCCATAAATCTTGTGTTTAGGGCCCCTGGAAGCATGAAAATCACTTTAAACATGCTAATTTTAGCTCTAACATTGATGATCCACCTACAAATGTGAACTGACGTTCAAAAATAAAACATTTGAAAACGGACCATTTTCCAAATTTCTGAAGCATGATGTAACGGGGGGGTGTTATCTCTTTTGTCGAAAATCAGCCGTTTTTGCTTGAACATTAAATGCCTCCAAATGGTATTTAATTAACTTCCCGGGGTGAAGAAACCCTTTTTGAGAACTCAGAGTGAGTAAATTGGCCATTTTCATGCACTTTTAACCATTCCATAAATCTTGTGTTTAGGGCCCCTGGAAGCATAAAAATCACTTTAAACATGCTAATTTTAGCTCTAACACTGATGATCCACCTACAAATGTGAACTGACGTTCAAAAATAAAACATTTGAAAACGGACCATTTTCCACATTTCTGAAGCATGACGTAATGGGGGGGTGTTATCTCTTTTGCCAAAAATCAGCCGTTTTTGCTTGAACATTAAATGCCTCCAAATAGTATTTAATTCACTTCCCGAGCCCCTGGAAGCATGAAAATCACTTTAAACATGCTAATTTGAGCTCTAACACTGATGATCCACCTACAAATGTGAACTGACGTTCAAAAATAAAACATTTGAAAACCGACCATTTTCCACATTTCTGAAGCATGACGTAATGGGGGGGTGTTATCTCTTTTGTCGAAAATCAGCCGTTTTTGCTTGAACATTAAATGCCTCCAAATGGTATTTAATTAACTTCCCGGGGTAAAGAAACCCTTTTTGAGAACTCAGAGTGAGTAAATTGGCCATTTTCATGCACTTTTAACCATTCCATAAATCTTGTGTTTAGGGCCCCTGGAAGCATGAAAATCACTTTAAACATGCTAATTTTAGCTCTAACACTGATGATCCACCTACAAATGTGAACTGACGTTCAAAAATAAAACATTTGAAAACGGACCATTTTCCACATTTCTGAAGCATGACGTAATGGGGGGGTGTTATCTCTTTTGTCGAAAATCAGCCGTTTTTGCTTGAACATTAAATGCCTCCAAATGGTATTTAATTAACTTCCCGGGGTGAAGAAATCCTTTTTGAGAACTCAGAGTGAGTAAATTGGCCATTTTCATGCACTTTTAACCATTCCATAAATCTTGTGTTTAGGGCCCCTGGAAGCATGAAAATCACTTTAAACATGCTAATTTTAGCTCTAACACTGATGATCCACCTACAAATGTGAACTGACGTTCAAAAATAAAACAATTGAAAACGGACCATTTTCCAAATTTCTGAAGCATGACGTAATGGGGGGGTGTTATCTCTTTTGTCGAAAATCAGCCGTTTTTGCTTGAACATTAAATGCCTCCAAATGGTATTTAATTAACTTCCCGGGGTGAAGAAACCCTTTTTGAGAACTCAGAGTGAGTAAATTGGCCATTTTCATGCACTTTTAACCATTCCATAAATCTTGTGTTTAGGGCCCCTGGAAGCATACAAATCACTTTAAACATGCTAATTTTAGCTCTAACACTGATGATCCACCTACAAATGTGAACTGACGTTCAAAAATAAAACATTTGAAAACGGACCATTTTCCACATTTCTGAAGCATGACGTAACGGGGGGGTGTTATCTCTTTTGTCGAAAATCAGCCGTTTTTGCTTGAACATTAAATGCCTCCAAATAGTATTTAATTCACTTCCCGAGTCCCTGGAAGCATGAAAATCACTTTAAACATGCTAATTTTAGCTCTAACACTGATGATCCACCTACAAATGTGAACTGACGTTCAAAAATAAAACATTTAAAAACGGACCATTTTCCACATTTCTGAAGCATGACGTAATGGGGGGGTGTTATCTCTTTTGTCGAAAATCAGCCGTTTTTGCTTGAACATTAAATGCCTCCAAATGGTATTTAATTAACTTCCCGGGGTAAAGAAACCCTTTTTGAGAACTCAGAGTGAGTAAATTGGCCATTTTCATGCACTTTTAACCATTCCTTAAATCTTGTGTTTAGGGCCCCTGGAAGCATGAAAATCACTTTAAACATGCTAATTTTAGCTCTAACACTGATGATCCACCTACAAATGTGAACTGACGTTCAAAAATAAAACATTTGAAAAAGGACCATTTTCCACATTTCTGAAGCATGACGTAATGGGGGTGTTATCTGTTTTGTCGAAAATCAGCCGTTTTTGCTTGAACATTAAATGCCTCCAAATGGTATTTAATTAACTTCCCGGGGTGAAGAAACCCTTTTTGAGAACTCAGAGTGAGTAAATTGGCCATTTTCATGCACTTTTAACCATTCCATAAATCTTGTGTTTAGGGCCCCTGGAAGCATGAAAATCACTTTAAACATGCTAATTTTAGCTCTAACACTGATGATCCACCTACAAATGTGAACTGACGTTCAAAAATAAAACAATTGAAAACGGACCATTTTCCAAATTTCTGAAGCATGACGTAATGGGGGGGTGTTATCTCTTTTGTCGAAAATCAGCCGTTTTTGCTTGAACATTAAATGCCTCCAAATGGTATTTAATTAACTTCCCGGGGTGAAGAAACCCTTTTTGAGAACTCAGAGTGAGTAAATTGGCCATTTTCATGCACTTTTAACCATTCCATAAATCTTGTGTTTAGGGCCCCTGGAAGCATACAAATCACTTTAAACATGCTAATTTTAGCTCTAACACTGATGATCCACCTACAAATGTGAACTGACGTTCAAAAATAAAACATTTGAAAACGGACCATTTTCCACATTTCTGAAGCATGACGTAATGGGGGGGTGTTATCTCTTTTGCCAAAAATCAGCCGTTTTTGCTTGAACATTAAATGCCTCCAAATAGTATTTAATTCACTTCCCGAGCCCCTGGAAGCATGAAAATCACTTTAAACATGCTAATTTTAGCTCTAACACTGATGATCCACCTACAAATGTGAACTGACGTTCAAAAATAAAACATTTGAAAACGGACCATTTTCCACATTTCTGAAGCATGACGTAATGGGGGGGTGTTATCTCTTTTGTCGAAAATCAGCCGTTTTTGCTTGAACATTAAATGCCTCCAAATGGTATTTAATTAACTTCCCGGGGTAAAGAAACCCTTTTTGAGAACTCAGAGTGAGTAAATTGGCCATTTTCATGCACTTTTAACCATTCCTTAAATCTTGTGTTTAGGGCCCCTGGAAGCATGAAAATCACTTTAAACATGCTAATTTTAGCTCTAACACTGATGATCCACCTACAAATGTGAACTGACGTTCAAAAATAAAACATTTGAAAACGGACCATTTTCCACATTTCTGAAGCATGACGTAATGGGGGTGTTATCTGTTTTGTCGAAAATCAGCCGTTTTTGCTTGAACATTAAATGCCTCCAAATGGTATTTAATTAACTTCCCGGGGTGAAGAAACCCTTTTTGAGAACTCAGAGTGAGTAAATTGGCCATTTTCATGCACTTTTAACCATTCCATAAATCTTGTGTTTAGGGCCCCTGGAGCATGAAAATCACTTTAAACATGCTAATTTTAGCTCTAAAACTGATGATCCACCTACAAATGTGAACTGACGTTCAAAAATAAAACATTTGAAAACGGACCATTTTCCAAATTTCTGAAGCATGACGTAATGGGGGGTGTTATCTCTTTTGTCGAAAATCAGCCGTTTTTGCTTGAACATTAAATGCCTCCAAATGGTATTTAATTAACTTCCCGGGGTGAAGAAACCCTTTTTGAGAACTCAGAGTGAGTAAATTGGCCATTTTCATGCACTTTTAACCATTCCATAAATCTTGTGTTTAGGGCCCTGGAAGCATGAAAATCACTTTAAACATGCTAATTTTAGCTCTAACACTGATGATCCACCTACAAATGTGAACTGACATTCAAAAATAAAACATTTGAAAACGGACCATTTTTCACATTTCTGAAGCATGATGTAATGGGGGGGTGTTATCTCTTTTGTCAAAAATCAGCCGTTTTTGCTTGAACATTAAATGCCTCCAAATGGTATTTAATTAACTTCCCGGGGTGAAGAAACCCTTTTTGAGAACTCAGAGTGAGTAAATTGGCCATTTTCATGCACTTTTAACCATTCCATAAATCTTGTGTTTAGGGCCCTGGAAGCATGAAAATCACTTTAAACATGCTAATTTTAGCTCTAACACTGATGATCCACCTACAAATGTGAACTGACGTTCAAAAATAAAACATTTGAAAACGGACCATTTTCCACATTTCTGAAGCATGACGTAATGGGGGGTGTTATCTCTTTTGTCGAAAATCAGCCGTTTTTGCTTGAACATTAAATGCCTCCAAATGGTATTTAATTCACTTCCCGAGCCCCTGAAAGCATGAAAATCACTTTAAACATGCTAATTTTAGCTCTAACACTGATGATCCACCTACAAATTTGAACTGACGTTCAAAAATAAAACATTTGAAAATGGACCATTTCCCACATTTCTGAAGCATGACGTAATGGGGGGGTGTTATCTCTTTTGTCGAAAATCAGCCGTTTTTGCTTGAACATTAAATGCCTCCAAATGGTATTTAATTAACTTCCCGGGGTAAAGAAACCCTTTTTGAGAACTCAGAGTGAGTAAATTGGCCATTTTCATGCACTTTTAACCATTCCTTAAATCTTGTGTTTAGGGCCCCTGGAAGCATGAAAATCACTTTAAACATGCTATTTTTTTTTCTAACACTGATGATCCACCTACAAATGTGAACTGACGTTCAAAAATAAAACATTTGAAAACGGACCATTTTCCACATTTCTGAAGCATGACGTAATGGGGGTGTTATCTGTTTTGTCGAAAATCAGCCGTTTTTGCTTGAACATTAAATGCCTCCAAATGGTATTTAATTAACTTCCCGGGGTGAAGAAACCCTTTTTGAGAACTCAGAGTGAGTAAATTGGCCATTTTCATGCACTTTTAACCATTCCATAAATCTTGTGTTTAGGGCCCCTGGAGCATGAAAATCACTTTAAACATGCTAATTTTAGCTCTAAAACTGATGATCCACCTACAAATGTGAACTGACGTTCAAAAATAAAACATTTGAAAACGGACCATTTTCCAAATTTCTGAAGCATGACGTAATGGGGGGTGTTATCTCTTTTGTCGAAAATCAGCCGTTTTTGCTTGAACATTAAATGCCTCCAAATGGTATTTAATTAACTTCCCGGGGTGAAGAAACCCTTTTTGAGAACTCAGAGTGAGTAAATTGGCCATTTTCATGCACTTTTAACCATTCCATAAATCTTGTGTTTAGGGCCCTGGAAGCATGAAAATCACTTTAAACATGCTAATTTTAGCTCTAACACTGATGATCCACCTACAAATGTGAACTGACATTCAAAAATAAAACATTTGAAAACGGACCATTTTTCACATTTCTGAAGCATGATGTAATGGGGGGTGTTATCTCTTTTGTCAAAAATCAGCCGTTTTTGCTTGAACATTAAATGCCTCCAAATGGTATTTAATTAACTTCCCGGGGTGAAGAAACCCTTTTTGAGAACTCAGAGTGAGTAAATTGGCCATTTTCATGCACTTTTAACCATTCCATAAATCTTGTGTTTAGGGCCCTGGAAGCATGAAAATCACTTTAAACATGCTAATTTTAGCTCTAACACTGATGATCCACCTACAAATGTGAACTGACGTTCAAAAATAAAACATTTGAAAACGGACCATTTTCCACATTTCTGAAGCATGACGTAATGGGGGGTGTTATCTCTTTTGTCGAAAATCAGCCGTTTTTGCTTGAACATTAAATGCCTCCAAATGGTATTTAATTCACTTCCCGAGCCCCTGAAAGCATGAAAATCACTTTAAACATGCTAATTTTAGCTCTAACACTGATGATCCACCTACAAATTTGAACTGACGTTCAAAAATAAAACATTTGAAAACGGACCATTTCCCACATTTCTGAAGCATGACGTAATGGGGGGGTGTTATCTCTTTTGTCAAAAATCAGCCGTTTTTGCTTGAACATTAAATGCCTTCAAATAGTATTTAATTCACTTCCAGAGCCCCTGGAAGCATGAAAATCACTTTAAACATGCTAATTTTAGCTCTAACACTGATGATCCACCTACAAATGTGAACTGACGTTCAAAAATAAAACATTTGAAAACGGACCATTTTCCACATTTCTGAAGCATGACGTAATGGGGGGGTGTTATCTCTTTTGTCGAAAATCAGCTGTTTTTGCTTGAACATTAAATGCCTCCAAATGGTATTTAATTAAATTCCCGGGGTGAAGAAACCCTTTTTGAGAACTCAGAGTGAGTAAATTGGCCATTTTCATGCACTTTTAACCATTCCATAAATCTTGTGTTTAGGGCCCCTGGAGCATGAAAATCACTTTAAACATGCTAATTTTAGCTCTAAAACTGATGATCCACCTACAAATGTGAACTGACGTTCAAAAATAAAACATTTGAAAACGGACCATTTTCCAAATTTCTGAAGCATGACGTAATGGGGGGGTGTTATCTCTTTTGTCGAAAATCAGCCGTTTTTGCTTGAACATTAAATGCCTCCAAATGGTATTTAATTAACTTCCCGGGGTGAAGAAACCCTTTTTGAGAACTCAGAGTGAGTAAAATGGCCATTTTCATGCACTTTTAACCATTCCATAAATCTTGTGTTTAGGGCCCCTGGAAGCATGAAAATCACTTTAAACATGCTAATTTTAGCTCTAACACTGATGATCCAACTACAAATGTGAACTGATGTTCAAAAATAAAACATTTGAAAACGGACCATTTTCCACATTTCTGAAGCATGACGTAATAGGGGGGGGGGTTATCTCTTTTGTTGAAAATCAGCCGTTTTTGCTTGAACAATAAATGTCTCCCAATGGTATTTAATTCACTTCCCGAGCCCCTGGAAGCATGAAAATCACTTTAAACATGCTAATTTTAGCTCTAACACTGATGATCCACCTACAAATGTGAACTGACATTCAAAAATAAAACATTTGAAAACTGACCATTTTCCACATTTCTGAAGCATGACGTAATGGGGGGGTGTTATCTCTTTTGTCGAAAATCAGCCGTTTTTGCTTGAACATTAAATGCCTCCAAATGGTATTTAATTAACTTCCCGGGGTGAAGAAACCCTTTTTGAGAACTCAGAGTGAGTAAATTGGCCATTTTCATGCACTTTTAACCATTCCATAAATCTTGTGTTTAGGGCCCCTGGAAGCATGAAAATCACTTTAAACATGCTAATTTTAGCTCTAACACTGATGATCCACCTACAAATGTGAACTGACGTTCAAAAATAAAACATTTGAAAACGGACCATTTTCCACATTTCTGAAGCATGACGTAATGGGGGGGTGTTATCTCTTTTGTCGAAAATCAGCCGTTTTTGCTTGAACATTAAATGCCTCCAAATGGTATTTAATTAACTTCCCGGGGTGAAGAAATCCTTTTTGAGAACTCAGAGTGAGTAAATTGGCCATTTTCATGCACTTTTAACCATTCCATAAATCTTGTGTTTAGGGCCCCTGGAAGCATGAAAATCACTTTAAACATGCTAATTTTAGCTCTAACACTGATGATCCACCTACAAATGTGAACTGACGTTCAAAAATAAAACAATTGAAAACGGGCCATTTTCCAAATTTCTGAAGCATGACGTAATGGGGGGGGTGTTATCTCTTTTGTCGAAAATCAGCCGTTTTTGCTTGAACATTAAATGCCTCCAAATGGTATTTAATTAACTTCCCGGGGTGAAGAAACCCTTTTTGAGAACTCAGAGTGAGTAAATTGGCCATTTTCATGCACTTTTAACCATTCCATAAATCTTGTGTTTAGGGCCCCTGGAAGCATGAAAATCACTTTAAACATGCTAATTTTAGCTCTAACACTGATGATCCACCTACAAATGTGAACTGACGTTCAAAAATAAAACATTTGAAAACCGACCATTTTCCACATTTCTGAAGCATGACGTAATGGGGGGGTGTTATCTCTTTTGTGGAAAATCAGCCGTTTTTTGCTTGAACATTAAATGCCTCCAAATGGTATTTAATTAACTTCCCGGGGTGAAGAAACCCTTTTTGAGAACTCAGAGTGAGTAAATTGGCCATTTTCATGCACTTTTAACCATTCCATAAATCTTGTGTTTAGGGCCCCTGGAAGCATGAAAATCACTTTAAACATGCTAATTTTAGCTCTAACACTGATGATCCACCTACAAATGTGAACTGACGTTCAAAAATAAAACATTTGAAAACGGACCATTTTCCAGATTTCTGAAGCATGACGTAATGGGGGGTGTTATCTCTTTTGCCAAAAATCAGCCGTTTTTGCTTGAACATTAAATGTCTCCAAATAGTATTTAATTCACTTCCCGAGCCCCTGGAAGCATGAAAATCACTTTAAACATGCTAATTTTAGCTCTAACACTGATGATCCACCTACAAATGTGAACTGACGTTCAAAAATAAAACATTTGAAAACGGACCATTTTCCACATTTCTGAAGCATGACGTAATGGGGGGTGTTATCTCTTTTGTCGAAAATCAGCCGTTTTTGCTTGAACATTAAATGCCTTCAAATGGTATTTAATTAACTTCCCGGGGTAAAGAAACCCTTTTTGAGAACTCAGAGTGAGTAAATTGGCCATTTTCATGCACTTTTAACCATTCCATAAATCTTGTGTTTAGGGCCCCTGGAAGCATGAAAATCACTTTAAACATGCTAATTTTAGCTCTAACACTGATGATCCACCTACAAATGTGAACTGACGTTCAAAAATAAAACATTTGAAAACGGACCATTTTCCACATTTCTGAAGCATGACGTAATGGGGGGGTGTTATCTCTTTTGTCGAAAATCAGCCGTTTTTGCTTGAACATTAAATGCCTCCAAATGGTATTTAATTAACTTCCCGGGGTGAAGAAATCCTTTTTGAGAACTCAGAGTGAGTAAATTGGCCATTTTCATGCACTTTTAACCATTCCATAAATCTTGTGTTTAGGGCCCCTGGAAGCATACAAATCACTTTAAACATGCTAATTTTAGCTCTAACACTGATGATCCACCTACAAATGTGAACTGACGTTCAAAAATAAAACAATTGAAAACGGACCATTTTCCAAATTTCTGAAGCATGACGTAATGGGGGGGTGTTATCTCTTTTGCCAAAAATCAGCCGTTTTTGCTTGAACATTAAATGCCTCCAAATAGTATTTAATTCACTTCCCGAGCCCCTGGAAGCATGAAAATCACTTTAAACATGCTAATTTTAGCTCTAACACTGATGATCCACCTACAAATGTGAACTGACGTTCAAAAATAAAACATTTGAAAACGGACCATTTTCCACATTTCTGAAGCATGACGTAATGGGGGGGTGTTATCTCTTTTGTCGAAAATCAGCCGTTTTTGCTTGAACATTAAATGCCTCCAAATGGTATTTAATTAACTTCCCGGGGTAAAGAAACCCTTTTTGAGAACTCAGAGTGAGTAAATTGGCCATTTTCATGCACTTTTAACCATTCCTTAAATCTTGTGTTTAGGGCCCCTGGAAGCATGAAAATCACTTTAAACATGCTAATTTTAGCTCTAACACTGATGATCCACCTACAAATGTGAACTGACGTTCAAAAATAAAACATTTGAAAACGGACCATTTTCCACATTTCTGAAGCATGACGTAATGGGGGTGTTATCTGTTTTGTCGAAAATCAGCCGTTTTTGCTTGAACATTAAATGCCTCCAAATGGTATTTAATTAACTTCCCGGGGTGAAGAAACCCTTTTTGAGAACTCAGAGTGAGTAAATTGGCCATTTTCATGCACTTTTAACCATTCCATAAATCTTGTGTTTAGGGCCCCTGGAGCATGAAAATCACTTTAAACATGCTAATTTTAGCTCTAAAACTGATGATCCACCTACAAATGTGAACTGACGTTCAAAAATAAAACATTTGAAAACGGACCATTTTCCAAATTTCTGAAGCATGACGTAATGGGGGGTGTTATCTCTTTTGTCGAAAATCAGCCGTTTTTGCTTGAACATTAAATGCCTCCAAATGGTATTTAATTAACTTCCCGGGGTGAAGAAACCCTTTTTGAGAACTCAGAGTGAGTAAATTGGCCATTTTCATGCACTTTTAACCATTCCATAAATCTTGTGTTTAGGGCCCTGGAAGCATGAAAATCACTTTAAACATGCTAATTTTAGCTCTAACACTGATGATCCACCTACAAATGTGAACTGACATTCAAAAATAAAACATTTGAAAACGGACCATTTTTCACATTTCTGAAGCATGATGTAATGGGGGGGTGTTATCTCTTTTGTCAAAAATCAGCCGTTTTTGCTTGAACATTAAATGCCTCCAAATGGTATTTAATTAACTTCCCGGGGTGAAGAAACCCTTTTTGAGAACTCAGAGTGAGTAAATTGGCCATTTTCATGCACTTTTAACCATTCCATAAATCTTGTGTTTAGGGCCCTGGAAGCATGAAAATCACTTTAAACATGCTAATTTTAGCTCTAACACTGATGATCCACCTACAAATGTGAACTGACGTTCAAAAATAAAACATTTGAAAACGGACCATTTTCCACATTTCTGAAGCATGACGTAATGGGGGGTGTTATCTCTTTTGTCGAAAATCAGCCGTTTTTGCTTGAACATTAAATGCCTCCAAATGGTATTTAATTCACTTCCCGAGCCCCTGAAAGCATGAAAATCACTTTAAACATGCTAATTTTAGCTCTAACACTGATGATCCACCTACAAATTTGAACTGACGTTCAAAAATAAAACATTTGAAAACGGACCATTTCCCACATTTCTGAAGCATGACGTAATGGGGGGGTGTTATCTCTTTTGTCAAAAATCAGCCGTTTTTGCTTGAACATTAAATGCCTTCAAATAGTATTTAATTCACTTCCAGAGCCCCTGGAAGCATGAAAATCACTTTAAACATGCTAATTTTAGCTCTAACACTGATGATTCACCTACAAATGTGAACTGACGTTCAAAAATAAAACATTTGAAAACGGACCATTTTCCACATTTCTGAAGCATGACATACTGGGGGGGTGTTATCTCTTTTGTCGAAAATCAGCTGTTTTTGCTTGAACATTAAATGCCTCCAAATGGTATTTAATTAACTTCCCGGGGTGAAGAAACCCTTTTTGAGAACTCAGAGTGAGTAAATTGGCCATTTTCATGCACTTTTAACCATTCCATAAATCTTGTGTTTAGGGCCCCTGGAGCATGAAAATCACTTTAAACATGCTAATTTTAGCTCTAAAACTGATGATCCACCTACAAATGTGAACTGACGTTCAAAAATAAAACATTTGAAAACGGACCATTTTCCAAATTTCTGAAGCATGACGTAATGGGGGGGTGTTATCTCTTTTGTCGAAAATCAGCCGTTTTTGCTTGAACATTAAATGCCTCCAAATGGTATTTAATTAACTTCCCGGGGTGAAGAAACCCTTTTTGAGAACTCAGAGTGAGTAAAATGGCCATTTTCATGCACTTTTAACCATTCCATAAATCTTGTGTTTAGGGCCCCTGGAAGCATGAAAATCACTTTAAACATGCTAATTTTAGCTCTAACACTGATGATCCAACTACAAATGTGAACTGATGTTCAAAAATAAAACATTTGAAAACGGACCATTTTCCACATTTCTGAAGCATGACGTAATGGGGGGGGGGGGTTATCTCTTTTGTCGAAAATCAGCCGTTTTTGCTTGAACAATAAATGTCTCCAAATGGTATTTAATTCACTTCCCGAGCCCCTGGAAGCATGAAAATCACTTTAAACATGCTAATTTTAGCTCTAACACTGATGATCCACCTACAAATGTGAACTGACATTCAAAAATAAAACATTTGAAAACTGACCATTTCCCACATTTCTGAAGCATGACGTAATGGGGGGGTGTTATCTCTTTTGTCGAAAATCAGCCGTTTTTGCTTGAACATTAAATGCTCCCAAATAGTATTTAATTTACTTCCCGAGCCCCTGGAAGCATGAAAATCATTTTAAACATGCTAATTTTAGCTCTAACACTGATGATCCACCTACAAATGTGAACTGACGTTCAAAAATAAAACATTTGAAAATGGACCATTTTCCACATTTCTGAAGCATGACGTAATGGGGGGGTGTTATCTCTTTTGTCGAAAATCAGCCGTTTTTGCTTGAACATTAAATGCCTCCAAATGGTATTTAATTAACTTCCCGGGGTGAAGAAACCCTTTTTGAGAACTCAGAGTGAGTAAATTGGCCATTTTCATGCACTTTTAACCATTCCATAAATCTTGTGTTTAGGGCCCCTGGAGCATGAAAATCACTTTAAACATGCTAACTTTAGCTCTAAAACTGATGATCCACCTACAAATGTGAACTGACGTTCAAAAATAAAACATTTGAAAACCGACCATTTTCCACATTTCTGAAGCATGACGTAATGGGGGGGTGTTATCTCTTTTGTGGAAAATCAGCCGTTTTTTGCTTGAACATTAAATGCCTCCAAATGGTATTTAATTAACTTCCCGGGGTGAAGAAACCCTTTTTGAGAACTCAGAGTGAGTAAATTGGCCATTTTCATGTACTTTTAACCATTCCATAAATCTTGTGTTTAGGGCCCCTGGAAGCATGAAAATCACTTTAAACATGCTAATTTTAGCTCTAACACTGATGATCCACCTACAAATGTGAACTGACATTCAAAAATAAAACATTTGAAAACGGACCATTTTCCAGATTTCTGAAGCATGACGTAATGGGGGGTGTTATCTCTTTTGCCAAAAATCAGCCGTTTTTGCTTGAACATTAAATGTCTCCAAATAGTATTTAATTCACTTCCCGAGCCCCTGGAAGCATGAAAATCACTTTAAACATGCTAATTTTAGCTCTAACACTGATGATCCACCTACAAATGTGAACTGACGTTCAAAAATAAAACATTTGAAAACGGACCATTTTCCACATTTCTGAAGCATGACGTAATGGGGGGTGTTATCTCTTTTGTCGAAAATCAGCCGTTTTTGCTTGAACATTAAATGCCTTCAAATGGTATTTAATTAACTTCCCGGGGTAAAGAAACCCTTTTTGAGAACTCAGAGTGAGTAAATTGGCCATTTTCATGCACTTTTAACCATTCCATAAATCTTGTGTTTAGGGCCCCTGGAAGCATGAAAATCACTTTAAACATGCTAATTTTAGCTCTAACACTGATGATCCACCTACAAATGTGAACTGACGTTCAAAAATAAAACATTTGAAAACGGACCATTTTCCACATTTCTGAAGCATGACGTAATGGGGGGGTGTTATCTCTTTTGTCGAAAATCAGCCGTTTTTGCTTGAACATTAAATGCCTCCAAATGGTATTTAATTAACTTCCCGGGGTGAAGAAATCCTTTTTGAGAACTCAGAGTGAGTAAATTGGCCATTTTCATGCACTTTTAACCATTCCATAAATCTTGTGTTTAGGGCCCCTGGAAGCATGAAAATCACTTTAAACATGCTAATTTTAGCTCTAACACTGATGATCCACCTACAAATGTGAACTGACGTTCAAAAATAAAACAATTGAAAACGGACCATTTTCCAAATTTCTGAAGCATGACGTAATGGGGGGGGTGTTATCTCTTTTGTCGAAAATCAGCCGTTTTTGCTTGAACATTAAATGCCTCCAAATGGTATTTAATTAACTTCCCGGGGTGACGAAACCCTTTTTGAGAACTCAGAGTGAGTAAATTGGCCATTTTCATGCACTTTTAACCATTCCATAAATCTTGTGTTTAGGGCCCCTGGAAGCATGAAAATCACTTTAAACATGCTAATTTTAGCTCTAACACTGATGATCCACCTACAAATGTGAACTGACGTTCAAAAATAAAACATTTGAAAACCGACCATTTTCCACATTTCTGAAGCATGACGTAATGGGGGGGTGTTATCTCTTTTGTGGAAAATCAGCCGTTTTTTGCTTGAACATTAAATGCCTCCAAATGGTATTTAATTAACTTCCCGGGGTGAAGAAACCCTTTTTGAGAACTCAGAGTGAGTAAATTGGCCATTTTCATGCACTTTTAACCATTCCATAAATCTTGTGTTTAGGGCCCCTGGAAGCATGAAAATAACTTTAAACATGCTAATTTTAGCTCTAACACTGATGATCCACCTACAAATGTGAACTGACGTTCAAAAATAAAACATTTGAAAACCGACCATTTTCCACATTTCTGAAGCATGACGTAATGGGGGGGTGTTATCTCTTTTGTGGAAAATCAGCCGTTTTTTGCTTGAACATTAAATGCCTCCAAATGGTATTTAATTAACTTCCCGGGGTGAAGAAACCCTTTTTGAGAACTCAGAGTGAGTAAATTGGCCATTTTCGTGCACTTTTAACCATTCCATAAATCTTGTGTTTAGGGCCCCTGGAAGCATGAAAATAACTTTAAACATGCTAATTTTAGCTCTAACACTGATGATCCACCTACAAATGTGAACTGACGTTCAAAAATAAAACATTTGAAAACGGACCATTTTCCAGATTTCTGAAGCATGACGTAATGGGGGGTGTTATCTCTTTTGCCAAAAATCAGCCGTTTTTGCTTGAACATTAAATGTCTCCAAATAGTATTTAATTCACTTCCCGAGCCCCTGGAAGCATGAAAATCACTTTAAACATGCTAATTTTAGCTCTAACACTGATGATCCACCTACAAATGTGAACTGACGTTCAAAAATAAAACATTTGAAAACGGACCATTTTCCACATTTCTGAAGCATGACGTAATGGGGGGTGTTATCTCTTTTGTCGAAAATCAGCCGTTTTTGCTTGAACATTAAATGCCTTCAAATGGTATTTAATTAACTTCCCGGGGTAAAGAAACCCTTTTTGAGAACTCAGAGTGAGTAAATTGGCCATTTTCATGCACTTTTAACCATTCCATAAATCTTGTGTTTAGGGCCCCTGGAAGCATGAAAATCACTTTAAACATGCTAATTTTAGCTCTAACACTGATGATCCACCTACAAATGTGAACTGACGTTCAAAAATAAAACATTTGAAAACGGACCATTTTCCACATTTCTGAAGCATGACGTAATGGGGGGGTGTTATCTCTTTTGTCGAAAATCAGCCGTTTTTGCTTGAACATTAAATGCCTCCAAATGGTATTTAATTAACTTCCCGGGGTGAAGAAATCCTTTTTGAGAACTCAGAGTGAGTAAATTGGCCATTTTCATGCACTTTTAACCATTCCATAAATCTTGTGTTTAGGGCCCCTGGAAGCATACAAATCACTTTAAACATGCTAATTTTAGCTCTAACACTGATGATCCACCTACAAATGTGAACTGACGTTCAAAAATAAAACAATTGAAAACGGACCATTTTCCAAATTTCTGAAGCATGACGTAATGGGGGGGTGTTATCTCTTTTGCCAAAAATCAGCCGTTTTTGCTTGAACATTAAATGCCTCCAAATAGTATTTAATTCACTTCCCGAGCCCCTGGAAGCATGAAAATCACTTTAAACATGCTAATTTTAGCTCTAACACTGATGATCCACCTACAAATGTGAACTGACGTTCAAAAATAAAACATTTGAAAACGGACCATTTTCCACATTTCTGAAGCATGACGTAATGGGGGGGTGTTATCTCTTTTGTCGAAAATCAGCCGTTTTTGCTTGAACATTAAATGCCTCCAAATGGTATTTAATTAACTTCCCGGGGTAAAGAAACCCTTTTTGAGAACTCAGAGTGAGAAAATTGGCCATTTTCATGCACTTTTAACCATTCCTTAAATCTTGTGTTTAGGGCCCCTGGAAGCATGAAAATCACTTTAAACATGCTAATTTTAGCTCTAACACTGATGATCCACCTACAAATGTGAACTGACGTTCAAAAATAAAACATTTGAAAACGGACCATTTTCCACATTTCTGAAGCATGACGTAATGGGGGTGTTATCTGTTTTGTCGAAAATCAGCCGTTTTTGCTTGAACATTAAATGCCTCCAAATGGTATTTAATTAACTTCCCGGGGTGAAGAAACCCTTTTTGAGAACTCAGAGTGAGTAAATTGGCCATTTTCATGCACTTTTAACCATTCCATAAATCTTGTGTTTAGGGCCCTGGAAGCATGAAAATCACTTTAAACATGCTAATTTTAGCTCTAACACTGATGATCCACCTACAAATGTGAACTGACATTCAAAAATAAAACATTTGAAAACGGACCATTTTTCACATTTCTGAAGCATGATGTAATGGGGGGGTGTTATCTCTTTTGTCAAAAATCAGCCGTTTTTGCTTGAACATTAAATGCCTCCAAATGGTATTTAATTAACTTCCCGGGGTGAAGAAACCCTTTTTGAGAACTCAGAGTGAGTAAATTGGCCATTTTCATGCACTTTTAACCATTCCATAAATCTTGTGTTTAGGGCCCTGGAAGCATGAAAATCACTTTAAACATGCTAATTTTAGCTCTAACACTGATGATCCACCTACAAATGTGAACTGACGTTCAAAAATAAAACATTTGAAAACCGACCATTTTCCACATTTCTGAAGCATGACGTAATGGGGGGGTGTTATCTCTTTTGTGGAAAATCAGCCGTTTTTTGCTTGAACATTAAATGCCTCCAAATGGTATTTAATTAACTTCCCGGGGTGAAGAAACCCTTTTTGAGAACTCAGAGTGAGTAAATTGGCCATTTTCATGCACTTTTAACCATTCCATAAATCTTGTGTTTAGGGCCCCTGGAAGCATGAAAATAACTTTAAACATGCTAATTTTAGCTCTAACACTGATGATCCACCTACAAATGTGAACTGACGTTCAAAAATAAAACATTTGAAAACGGACCATTTTCCAGATTTCTGAAGCATGACGTAATGGGGGGTGTTATCTCTTTTGCCAAAAATCAGCCGTTTTTGCTTGAACATTAAATGTCTCCAAATAGTATTTAATTCACTTCCCGAGCCCCTGGAAGCATGAAAATCACTTTAAACATGCTAATTTTAGCTCTAACACTGATGATCCACCTACAAATGTGAACTGACGTTCAAAAATAAAACATTTGAAAACGGACCATTTTCCACATTTCTGAAGCATGACGTAATGGGGGGTGTTATCTCTTTTGTCGAAAATCAGCCGTTTTTGCTTGAACATTAAATGCCTTCAAATGGTATTTAATTAACTTCCCGGGGTAAAGAAACCCTTTTTGAGAACTCAGAGTGAGTAAATTGGCCATTTTCATGCACTTTTAACCATTCCATAAATCTTGTGTTTAGGGCCCCTCGAAGCATGAAAATCACTTTAAACATGCTAATTTTAGCTCTAACACTGATGATCCACCTACAAATGTGAACTGACGTTCAAAAATAAAACATTTGAAAACGGACCATTTTCCACATTTCTGAAGCATGACGTAATGGGGGGGTGTTATCTCTTTTGTCGAAAATCAGCCGTTTTTGCTTGAACATTAAATGCCTCCAAATGGTATTTAATTAACTTCCCGGGGTGAAGAAATCCTTTTTGAGAACTCAGAGTGAGTAAATTGGCCATTTTCATGCACTTTTAACCATTCCATAAATCTTGTGTTTAGGGCCCCTGGAAGCATACAAATCACTTTAAACATGCTAATTTTAGCTCTAACACTGATGATCCACCTACAAATGTGAACTGACGTTCAAAAATAAAACAATTGAAAACGGACCATTTTCCAAATTTCTGAAGCATGACGTAATGGGGGGGTGTTATCTCTTTTGCCAAAAATCAGCCGTTTTTGCTTGAACATTAAATGCCTCCAAATAGTATTTAATTCACTTCCCGAGCCCCTGGAAGCATGAAAATCACTTTAAACATGCTAATTTTAGCTCTAACACTGATGATCCACCTACAAATGTGAACTGACGTTCAAAAATAAAACATTTGAAAACGGACCATTTTCCACATTTCTGAAGCATGACGTAATGGGGGGGTGTTATCTCTTTTGTCGAAAATCAGCCGTTTTTGCTTGAACATTAAATGCCTCCAAATGGTATTTAATTAACTTCCCGGGGTAAAGAAACCCTTTTTGAGAACTCAGAGTGAGTAAATTGGCCATTTTCATGCACTTTTAACCATTCCTTAAATCTTGTGTTTAGGGCCCCTGGAAGCATGAAAATCACTTTAAACATGCTAATTTTAGCTCTAAAACTGATGATCCACCTACAAATGTGAACTGACGTTCAAAAATAAAACATTTGAAAACGGACCATTTTCCAAATTTCTGAAGCATGACGTAATGGGGGGTGTTATCTCTTTTGTCGAAAATCAGCCGTTTTTGCTTGAACATTAAATGCCTCCAAATGGCATTTAATTAACTTCCCGGGGTGAAGAAACCCTTTTTGAGAACTCAGAGTGAGTAAATTGGCCATTTTCATGCACTTTTAACCATTCCATAAATCTTGTGTTTAGGGCCCTGGAAGCATGAAAATCACTTTAAACATGCTAATTTTAGCTCTAACACTGATGATCCACCTACAAATGTGAACTGACATTCAAAAATAAAACATTTGAAAACGGACCATTTTTCACATTTCTGAAGCATGACGTAATGGGGGGTGTTATCTCTTTTGTCGAAAATCAGCTGTTTTTGCTTGAACATTAAATGCCTCCAAATGGTATTTAATTAACTTCCCGGGGTGAAGAAACCCTTTTTGAGAACTCAGAGTGAGTAAATTGGCCATTTTCATGCACTTTTAACCATTCCATAAATCTTGTGTTTAGGGCCCTGGAAGTATGAAAATCACTTTAAACATGCTAATTTTAGCTCTAACACTGATGATCCACCTACAAATGTGAACTGACATTCAAAAATAAAACATTTGAAAACGGACCATTTTCCACATTTCTGAAGCATGACGTAATGGGGGGTGTTATCTCTTTTGTCGAAAATCAGCCGTTTTTGCTTGAACATTAAATGCCTCCAAATGGTATTTAATTCACTTCCCGAGCCCCTGAAAGCATGAAAATCACTTTAAACATGCTAATTTTAGCTCTAACACTGATGATCCACCTACAAATTTGAACTGACGTTCAAAAATAAAACATTTGAAAACGGACCATTTCCCACATTTCTGAAGCATGACGTAATGGGGGGGTGTTATCTCTTTTGTCAAAAATCAGCCGTTTTTGCTTGAACATTAAATGCCTTCAAATAGTATTTAATTCACTTCCAGAGCCCCTGGAAGCATGAAAATCACTTTAAACATGCTAATTTTAGCTCTAACACTGATGATCCACCTACAAATGTGAACTGACGTTCAAAAATAAAACATTTGAATACGGACCATTTTCCACATTTCTGAAGCATGACGTAATGGGGGGGTGTTATCTCTTTTGTCGAAAATCAGCTGTTTTTGCTTGAACATTAAATGCCTCCAAATGGTATTTAATTAACTTCCCGGGGTGAAGAAACCCTTTTTGAGAACTCAGAGTGAGTAAATTGGCCATTTTCATGCACTTTTAACCATTCCATAAATCTTGTGTTTAGGGCCCCTGGAGCATGAAAATCACTTTAAACATGCTAATTTTAGCTCTAAAACTGATGATCCACCTACAAATGTGAACTGACGTTCAAAAATAAAACATTTGAAAACGGACCATTTTCCAAATTTCTGAAGCATGACGTAATGGGGGGGTGTTATCTCTTTTGTCGAAAATCAGCCGTTTTTGCTTGAACATTAAATGCCTCCAAATGGTATTTAATTAACTTCCCGGGGTGAAGAAACCCTTTTTGAGAACTCAGAGTGAGTAAAATGGCCATTTTCATGCACTTTTAACCATTCCATAAATCTTGTGTTTAGGGCCCTGGAAGCATGAAAATCACTTTAAACATGCTAATTTTAGCTCTAACACTGATGATCCACCTACAAATGTGAACTGACGTTCAAAAATAAAACATTTGAAAACCGACCATTTTCCACATTTCTGAAGCATGACGTAATGGGGGGGTGTTATCTCTTTTGTGGAAAATCAGCCGTTTTTTGCTTGAACATTAAATGCCTCCAAATGGTATTTAATTAACTTCCCGGGGTGAAGAAACCCTTTTTGAGAACTCAGAGTGAGTAAATTGGCCATTTTCATGCACTTTTAACCATTCCATAAATCTTGTGTTTAGGGCCCCTGGAAGCATGAAAATAACTTTAAACATGCTAATTTTAGCTCTAACACTGATGATCCACCTACAAATGTGAACTGACGTTCAAAAATAAAACATTTGAAAACGGACCATTTTCCAGATTTCTGAAGCATGACGTAATGGGGGGTGTTATCTCTTTTGCCAAAAATCAGCCGTTTTTGCTTGAACATTAAATGTCTCCAAATAGTATTTAATTCACTTCCCGAGCCCCTGGAAGCATGAAAATCACTTTAAACATGCTAATTTTAGCTCTAACACTGATGATCCACCTACAAATGTGAACTGACGTTCAAAAATAAAACATTTGAAAACGGACCATTTTCCACATTTCTGAAGCATGACGTAATGGGGGGTGTTATCTCTTTTGTCGAAAATCAGCCGTTTTTGCTTGAACATTAAATGCCTTCAAATGGTATTTAATTAACTTCCCGGGGTAAAGAAACCCTTTTTGAGAACTCAGAGTGAGTAAATTGGCCATTTTCATGCACTTTTAACCATTCCATAAATCTTGTGTTTAGGGCCCCTGGAAGCATGAAAATCACTTTAAACATGCTAATTTTAGCTCTAACACTGATGATCCACCTACAAATGTGAACTGACGTTCAAAAATAAAACATTTGAAAACGGACCATTTTCCACATTTCTGAAGCATGACGTAATGGGGGGGTGTTATCTCTTTTGTCGAAAATCAGCCGTTTTTGCTTGAACATTAAATGCCTCCAAATGGTATTTAATTAACTTCCCGGGGTGAAGAAATCCTTTTTGAGAACTCAGAGTGAGTAAATTGGCCATTTTCATGCACTTTTAACCATTCCATAAATCTTGTGTTTAGGGCCCCTGGAAGCATACAAATCACTTTAAACATGCTAATTTTAGCTCTAACACTGATGATCCACCTACAAATGTGAACTGACGTTCAAAAATAAAACAATTGAAAACGGACCATTTTCCAAATTTCTGAAGCATGACGTAATGGGGGGGTGTTATCTCTTTTGCCAAAAATCAGCCGTTTTTGCTTGAACATTAAATGCCTCCAAATAGTATTTAATTCACTTCCCGAGCCCCTGGAAGCATGAAAATCACTTTAAACATGCTAATTTTAGCTCTAACACTGATGATCCACCTACAAATGTGAACTGACGTTCAAAAATAAAACATTTGAAAACGGACCATTTTCCACATTTCTGAAGCATGACGTAATGGGGGGGTGTTATCTCTTTTGTCGAAAATCAGCCGTTTTTGCTTGAACATTAAATGCCTCCAAATGGTATTTAATTAACTTCCCGGGGTAAAGAAACCCTTTTTGAGAACTCAGAGTGAGTAAATTGGCCATTTTCATGCACTTTTAACCATTCCTTAAATCTTGTGTTTAGGGCCCCTGGAAGCATGAAAATCACTTTAAACATGCTAATTTTAGCTCTAACACTGATGATCCACCTACAAATGTGAACTGACGTTCAAAAATAAAACATTTGAAAACGGACCATTTTCCACATTTCTGAAGCATGACGTAATGGGGGTGTTATCTGTTTTGTCGAAAATCAGCCGTTTTTGCTTGAACATTAAATGCCTCCAAATGGTATTTAATTACCTTCCCGGGGTGAAGAAACCCTTTTTGAGAACTCAGAGTGAGTAAATTGGCCATTTTCATGCACTTTTAACCATTCCATAAATCTTGTGTTTAGGGCCCTGGAAGCATGAAAATCACTTTAAACATGCTAATTTTAGCTCTAACACTGATGATCCACCTACAAATGTGAACTGACATTCAAAAATAAAACATTTGAAAACGGACCATTTTTCACATTTCTGAAGCATGATGTAATGGGGGGGTGTTATCTCTTTTGTCAAAAATCAGCCGTTTTTGCTTGAACATTAAATGCCTCCAAATGGTATTTAATTAACTTCCCGGGGTGAAGAAACCCTTTTTGAGAACTCAGAGTGAGTAAATTGGCCATTTTCATGCACTTTTAACCATTCCATAAATCTTGTGTTTAGGGCCCTGGAAGCATGAAAATCACTTTAAACATGCTAATTTTAGCTCTAACACTGATGATCCACCTACAAATGTGAACTGACGTTCAAAAATAAAACATTTGAAAACGGACCATTTTCCACATTTCTGAAGCATGACGTAATGGGGGGTGTTATCTCTTTTGTCGAAAATCAGCCGTTTTTGCTTGAACATTAAATGCCTCCAAATGGTATTTAATTCACTTCCCGAGCCCCTGAAAGCATGAAAATCACTTTAAACATGCTAATTTTAGCTCTAACACTGATGATCCACCTACAAATTTGAACTGACGTTCAAAAATAAAACATTTGAAAACGGACCATTTCCCACATTTCTGAAGCATGACGTAATGGGGGGGTGTTATCTCTTTTGTCAAAAATCAGCCGTTTTTGCTTGAACATTAAATGCCTTCAAATAGTATTTAATTCACTTCCAGAGCCCCTGGAAGCATGAAAATCACTTTAAACATGCTAATTTTAGCTCTAACACTGATGATCCACCTACAAATGTGAACTGACGTTCAAAAATAAAACATTTGAAAACGGACCATTTTCCACATTTCTGAAGCATGACGTAATGGGGGGGTGTTATCTCTTTTGTCGAAAATCAGCTGTTTTTGCTTGAACATTAAATGCCTCCAAATGGTATTTAATTAACTTCCCGGGGTGAAGAAACCCTTTTTGAGAACTCAGAGTGAGTAAATTGGCCATTTTCATGCACTTTTAACCATTCCATAAATCTTGTGTTTAGGGCCCCTGGAGCATGAAAATCACTTTAAACATGCTAATTTTAGCTCTAAAACTGATGATCCACCTACAAATGTGAACTGACGTTCAAAAATAAAACATTTGAAAACGGACCATTTTCCAAATTTCTGAAGCATGACGTAATGGGGGGGTGTTATCTCTTTTGTCGAAAATCAGCCGTTTTTGCTTGAACATTAAATGCCTCCAAATGGTATTTAATTAACTTCCCGGGGTGAAGAAACCCTTTTTGAGAACTCAGAGTGAGTAAAATGGCCATTTTCATGCACTTTTAACCATTCCATAAATCTTGTGTTTAGGGCCCCTGGAAGCATGAAAATCACTTTAAACATGCTAATTTTAGCTCTAACACTGATGATCCAACTACAAATGTGAACTGATGTTCAAAAATAAAACATTTGAAAACGGACCATTTTCCACATTTCTGAAGCATGACGTAATGGGGGGGGGGTTATCTCTTTTGTCGAAAATCAGCCGTTTTTGCTTGAACAATAAATGTCTCCAAATGGTATTTAATTCACTTCCCGAGCCCCTGGAAGCATGAAAATCACTTTAAACATGCTAATTTTAGCTCTAACACTGATGATCCACCTACAAATGTGAACTGACATTCAAAAATAAAACATTTGAAAACTGACCATTTCCCACATTTCTGAAGCATGACGTAATGGGGGGTGTTATCTCTTTTGTCGAAAATCAGCCGTTTTTGCTTGAACATTAAATGCTCCCAAATAGTATTTAATTTACTTCCCGAGCCCCTGGAAGCATGAAAATCATTTTAAACATGCTAATTTTAGCTCTAACACTGATGATCCACCTACAAATGTGAACTGACGTTCAAAAATAAAACATTTGAAAATGGACCATTTTCCACATTTCTGAAGCATGACGTAATGGGGGGGTGTTATCTCTTTTGTCGAAAATCAGCCGTTTTTGCTTGAACATTAAATGCCTCCAAATGGTATTTAATTAACTTCCCGGGGTGAAGAAACCCTTTTTGAGAACTCAGAGTGAGTAAATTGGCCATTTTCATGCACTTTTAACCATTCCATAAATCTTGTGTTTAGGGCCCCTGGAGCATGAAAATCACTTTAAACATGCTAATTTTAGCTCTAAAACTGATGATCCACCTACAAATGTGAACTGACGTTCAAAAATAAAACATTTGAAAACGGACTATTTTCCAAATTTCTGAAGCATGACGTAATGGGGAGGGTGTTATCTCTTTTGTCGAAAATCAGCCGTTTTTGCTTGAACATTAAATGCCTCCAAATGGTATTTAATTAACTTCCCGGGGTGAAGAAACCCTTTTTGAGAACTCAGAGTGAGTAAATTGGCCATTTTCATGCACTTTTAACCATTCCATAAATCTTGTGTTTAGGGCCCCTGGAAGCATGAAAATCACTTTAAACATGCTAATTTTAGCTCTAACACTGATGATCCACCTACAAATGTGAACTGACGTTCAAAAATAAAACATTTGAAAACCGACCATTTTCCACATTTCTGAAGCATGACGTAATGAGGGGGTGTTATCTCTTTTGTGGAAAATCAGCCGTTTTTTGCTTGAACATTAAATGCCTCCAAATGGTATTTAATTAACTTCCCGGGGTGAAGAAACCCTTTTTGAGAACTCAGAGTGAGTAAATTGGCCATTTTCATGCACTTTTAACCATTCCATAAATCTTGTGTTTAGGGCCCCTGGAAGCATGAAAATCACTTTAAACATGCTAATTTTAGCTCTAACACTGATGATCCACCTACAAATGTGAACTGACGTTCAAAAATAAAACATTTGAAAACGGACCATTTTCCAGATTTCTGAAGCATGACGTAATGGGGGGTGTTATCTCTTTTGCCAAAAATCAGCCGTTTTTGCTTGAACATTAAATGTCTCCAAATAGTATTTAATTCACTTCCCGAGCCCCTGGAAGCATGAAAATCACTTTAAACATGCTAATTTTAGCTCTAACACTGATGATCCACCTACAAATGTGAACTGACGTTCAAAAATAAAACATTTGAAAACGGACCATTTTCCACATTTCTGAAGCATGACGTAATGGGGGGTGTTATCTCTTTTGTCGAAAATCAGCCGTTTTTGCTTGAACATTAAATGCCTTCAAATGGTATTTAATTAACTTCCCGGGGTAAAGAAACCCTTTTTGAGAACTCAGAGTGAGTAAATTGGCCATTTTCATGCACTTTTAACCATTCCATAAATCTTGTGTTTAGGGCCCCTGGAAGCATGAAAATCACTTTAAACATGCTAATTTTAGCTCTAACACTGATGATCCACCTACAAATGTGAACTGACGTTCAAAAATAAAACATTTGAAAACGGACCATTTTCCACATTTCTGAAGCATGACGTAATGGGGGGGTGTTATCTCTTTTGTCGAAAATCAGCCGTTTTTGCTTGAACATTAAATGCCTCCAAATGGTATTTAATTAACTTCCCGGGGTAAGAGAAACCCTTTTTGAGAACTCAGAGTGAGTAGATTGGCCATTTTCATGCACTTTTAACCATTCCATAAATCTTGTGTTTAGGGCCCCGGGAAGCATAAAAATCACTTTAAACATGCTAATTTTAGCTCTAACACTGATGATCCACCTACAAATGTGAACTGACGTTCAAAAATAAAACATTTGAAAACGGACCATTTTCCACATTTCTGAAGCATGACGTAATGGGGGGGTGTTAACTCTTTTGTCGAAAATCAGCCGTTTTTGCTTGAACATTAAATGCCTCCAAATGGTATTTAATTAACTTCCTGGGGTGAAGAAACCCTTTTTGAGAACTCAGAGTGAGTAAATTGGCCATTTTCATGCACTTTTAACCATTCCATAAATCTTGTGTTTAGGGCCCCTGGAAGCATGAAAATCACTTTAAACATGCTAATTTTAGCTCTAACACTGATGATCCAACTACAAATGTGAACTGATGTTCAAAAATAAAGCATTTGAAAACGGACCATTTTCCACATTTCTGAAGCATGACGTAATGGGGGGGGGTGTTATCTCTTTTGTCGAAAATCAGCCGTTTTTGCTTGAACAATAAATGTCTCCAAATGGTATTTAATTCACTTCCCGAGCCCCTGGAAGCATAAAAATCACTTTAAACATGCTAATTTTAGCTCTAACACTGATGATCCACCTACAAATGTGAACTGACATTCAAAAATAAAACATTTGAAAACGGACCATTTCCCACATTTCTGAAGCATGACGTAATGGGCGGGTGTTATCCCTTTTTTGTCGAAAATCAGCCGTTTTTGCTTGAACATTAAATGCTCCCAAATAGTATTTAATTTACTTCCCGAGCCCCTGGAAGCATGAAAATCATTTTAAACATGCTAATTTTAGCTCTAACACTGATGATCCACCTACAAATGTGAACTGACGTTCAAAAATTAAACATTTGAAAATGGACCATTTTCCACATTTCTGAAGCATGACGTAATGGGGGGGTGTTATCTCTTTTGTTGAAAATCAGCCGTTTTTGCTTGAACATTAAATGCCTCCAAATGGTATTTAATTAACTTCCCGGGGTGAAGAAACCCTTTTTGAGAACTCAGAGTGAGTAAATTGGCCATTTTCATGCACTTTTAACCATTCCATAAATCTTGTGTTTAGGGCCCCTGGAGCATGAAAATCCCTTTAAACATTCTAATTTTAGCTCTAAAACTGATGATCCACCTACAAATGTGAACTGACGTTCAAAAATAAAACATTTGAAAATGGACCATTTTCCAAATTTCTGAAGCATGATGTAATGGGGGGGTGTTATCTCTTTTGTCGAAAATCAGCCATTTTTGCTTGAACATTAAATGCCTCCAAATGGTATTTAATTAACTTCCCGGGGTGAAGAAACCCTTTTTGAGAACTCAGAGTGAGTAAATTGGCCATTTTCATGCACTTTTAACCATTCCATAAATCTTGTGTTTAGGGCCCCTGGAAGCATGAAAATCACTTTAAACATGTTAATTTTAGCTCTAACACTGATGATCCACCTACAAATGTGAACTGACGTTCAAAAATAAAACATTTGAAAACCGACCATTTTCCACATTTCTGAAGCATGACGTAATGGGGGGGTGTTATCTCTTTTGTGGAAAATCAGCCGTTTTTTGCTTGAACATTAAATGCCTCCAAATGGTATTTAATTAACTTCCCGGGGTGAAGAAACCCTTTTTGAGAACTCAGAGTGAGTAAATTGGCCATTTTCATGCACTTTTAACCATTCCATAAATCTTGTGTTTAGGGCCCCTGGAAGCATGAAAATCACTTTAAACATGCTAATTTTAGCTCTAACACTGATGATCCACCTACAAATGTGAACTGACGTTCAAAAATAAAACATTTGAAAACGGACCATTTTCCACATTTCTGAAGCATGACGTAATGGGGGGGTGTTATCTCTTTTGCCTAAAATCAGCCGTTTTTGCTTGAATATTAAATGCCTCCAAATAGTATTTAATTCACTTCCCGAGCCCCTGGAAGCATGAACATCACTTTAAACATGCTAATTTTAGCTCTAACACTGATGATCCACCTACAAATATGAACTGACGTTCAAAAATAAAACATTTGAAAACGGACCATTTTCCACATTTCTGAAGCATGACGTAATGGGGGGGGTGTTATCTCTTTTTTCGAAAATCAGCCGTTTTTGCTTGAACATTAAATGCCTCCAAATGGTATTTAATTAACTTCCTGGGGTAAAGAAACCTTTTTTGAGAACTCAGAGTGAGTAAATTGGCCATTTTCATGCACTTTTAACCATTCCATAAATCTTGTGTTTAGGGCCCCTGGAAGCATGAAAATCACTTTAAACAATCTAATTTTAGCTCTAACACTGATGATCCAACTACAAATGTGAACTGACGTTCAAAAATAAAACATTTGAAAACTGACCATTTTCCACATTTCTGAAGCATGACGTAATGGGGGGGTGTTATCTCTTTTGTCGAAAATCAGCCGTTTTTGCTGGAACATTAAATGCCTCCAAATGGTATTTAATTACCTTCCCGGGGTGAAGAAACCCTTTTTGAGAACTCAGAGTGAGTAAATTGGCCATTTTCATGCACTTTTAACCATTCCATAAATCTTGTGTTTAGGGCCCCTGGAAGCAAGAAAATCACTTTAAACATGCTAATTTTAGCTCTAACACTGATGATCCACCTACAAATGTGAACTGACATTCAAAAATAAAACATTTGAAAACGGACCATTTTCCACATTTCTGAAGCATGACGTAATGGGGGGGTGTTATCTCTTTTGTCGAAAATCAGCCGTTTTTGCTTGAACATTAAATGCCTCCAAATGGTATTTAATTAACTTCCCGGGGTGAAGAAACCCTTTTTGAGAACTCAGAGTGAGTAAATTGGCCATTTTCATGCACTTTTAACCATTCCATAAATCTTGTGTTTAGGGCCCCTGGAGCATGAAAATCACTTTAAACATGCTAATTTTAGCTCTAACACTGATGATCCACCTACAAATGTGAACTGACGTTCAAAAATAAAACATTTGAAAACGGACCATTTTCCACATTTCTGAAGCATGACGTAATGGGGGGGTGTTATCTCTTTTGTCGAAAATCAGCCGTTTTTGCTTGAACATTAAATGCCTCCAAATGGTATTTAATTAACTTCCCGGGGTGAAGAAACCCTTTTTGAGAACTCAGAGTGAGTAAAATGGCCATTTTCATGCACTTTTAACCATTCCATAAATCTTGTGTTTAGGGCCCCTGGAAGCATGAAAATCACTTTAAACATGCTAATTTTAGCTCTAACACAGATGATCCAACTACAAATGTGAACTGATGTTCAAAAATAAAACATTTGAAAACGGACCATTTTCCACATTTCTGAAGCATGACGTAATGGGGGGGGTGTTATCTCTTTTGTCAAAAATCAGCCGTTTTTGCTTGAACATTAAATGCTCCCAAATGGTATTTAATTCACTTCCCGAGCCCCTGAAAGCATGAAAATCACTTTAAACATGCTAATTTTTGCTCTAACACTGATGATCCACCTACAAATTTGAACTGACTTTCAAAAATAAAACATTTGAAAACGGACCATTTCCCACATTTCTGAAGCATGACGTAATGGGGGTGTTATCTCTTTTGTCGAAAATCAGCCGTTTTTGCTTGAACATTAAATGCGTCCAAATGGTATTTAATTAACTTCCCGGGGTGAAGAAACCCTTTTTGAGAACTCAGAGTGAGTAAATTGGCCATTTTCATGCACTTTTAACCATTCCATAAATCTTGTGTTTAGGGCCCCTGGAAGCATGAAAATCACTTTAAACATGCTAATTTTAGCTCTAACACTGATGATCCACCTACAAATGTGAACTGACGTTCAAAAATAAAACATTTGAAAACGGACCATTTTCCACATTTCTGAAGCATGACGTAATGGGGGGGTGTTATCTCTTTTGCCTAAAATCAGCCGTTTTTGCTTGAATATTAAATGCCTCCAAATAGTATTTAATTCACTTCCCGAGCCCCTGGAAGCATGAACATCACTTTAAACATGCTAATTTTAGCTCTAACACTGATGATCCACCTACAAATATGAACTGACGTTCAAAAATAAAACATTTGAAAACGGACCATTTTCCACATTTCTGAAGCATGACGTAATGGGGGGGTGTTATCTCTTTTGTCGAAAATCAGCCGTTTTTGCTTGAACAATAAATGTCTCCAAATGGTAT